>NC_053022.1:399711283-399809274 GCF_003073215.2 Triticum urartu
GAAGAATGCCCAACTAGGCAGATTACTTGTTTCTTGTGTGAAGGGACTACCCACTATCCTGCTCAATGTCACATTTACCCCATGGTACAACGAACCATCCAGCAGAAGAAAGAAGTAATGAAAGGAGCCCTTATGGAAATTTTAGACGAACCCGTGATGAAGGAAGAGATGGAGGACACACCTAAAGAAGACCCGAGTAAACCCTGCACTAAGTCTTGCTATTCATGTGGAGAAGAAGGACACATCTCCCAAAATTGTTTGAATGGGGATCTAGTAGAATTCCCGACAGAGGAAGTAGAATATGACCCACAGGAAATAGAAGCCCTGATTGGAATGAAAAGGTCCAGGAAGAGAAGCAGATTGGATTCTAGGAAGGACCTGATTATATCACCTGTTACGGGTGCAAGGAGTCAGGGCACTACCTCAACAGTTGCCCAAAAAGGAAACCTCGATACTTGTTAGAAGTAATATGTTTTCTTTGTAATGGAGCAGGGCACTTTGCCAGAGAATGCCTCAAGGAGAAGGAGACTTATGCTAGATAGTTGAGTTTGCAACAAAAGAAATGGAGTAGTAGAAGTGAGAACATTTTCTGTTATATTGAGGTGTTGAGTTGAGACATGTAATGGAAAAGTGAGAGATTGTATCATTTGAGAATGAATAAAGTAGCATCGTTGGTACTGATATGGATTTTATGAGTTGTTACCCTATGAAGAAGAATTTTGACCATTTTTGAGGATATGAGAAATATGGTCTATGGAAGATTTGTGCATTTTAAGGGTGGTAGTACCCTGTAAGAACCCTTGACCCCTGGAAAAGATAAGGATACTCCACTGAGTGGATTTCGGATAAAATGAATACGAGTTTTGTCTCGATATGTGTGATGCCCCAAGAGTATGTGGGATGAAGTTGGAGACCGTCAGTTGTTGGACCAAATGTGATCAAGGAGTCAGAAGAGAATGTTAAGTTGATTCGAGATAGACTGAAGGTAGCTCAGTCCAGGCAGAAGAGTTATGCAGACAAAAAACGCAAGGAGGTAGTCTATGAAATTGGAGACAGAGCATGTCTTCGTGTGACCCCTCTGCGAGGAGTTAAACGATTTGTAGTTAAGGGAAAGTTAGCCCCGAGATTTGTAGGACCATACCGAGTTTTGGAGCGTATGGGAGAAGTGGCCAACAAGTTGGAGTCACCCGAAGGACTGTCAGGAGTTCATGTTGTGTTTCATGTTTCCCAGTTGAAGAAGTGCCATGCAGAGATGGCCAATATTCCCCTGTAAGAACGCTTGACACTGGAAAGGATAATGATGTTCCACGAAGTAGAGTATGTACTTTATAAGTATAAGTTTTTATCTCGGTATGTGGGATATCCCACGAGGATGAAGAGATAAATTACTATTGGATATAAAGGAGGTATGATGTTGGAAATATGGATCAAGGGAAATTCCATGATGAGTCTGAGTAATCATGTCCTAGTTTAGGTGCCAATAGAAGGAAGGAAGACAGTACAATTGGATGGATTTAAGAATACTAGGAAGTTGGGAGTTGGAATAATGATCAGTTGTCCGATGATAAGTTCAAGCACTACAAGTGATGAGATGGGCCATAACCCACAGGCCCCAGGACCTACATAGAAGCAAGCACATTCTTGCTGAAGGAAGAACCCTGGAAGAGGATATACCTTTGTCGACAGACGGTCTTATAGGAGTAATGCAAAACCTGAGAGTTGTGAAGGAACGATAGATGTTGTTTGGCTTGCAGAATCAATGGATATATCCGAACTTGGTACATGGACAAGAGAAATTCTGCAATGCTTATGAGGATGACCTAGTGTTACAATGCGAGATTCGCTAAACCGTATACAAGGTAATGATTTGGGTGCGGGATGGATTGATCACCATACCGACTTACTCTTATTGTTCGCCTTGATATATGGGATGGTAAATCTGAGTGACTTACCTATAGTAGAGAGACGACGATCAAAACCCTGTTTAAACCTTAGAATGGTATATGAAATTTTTCCCTTGTACAAGGCAGCTTTTGCCAACCGTAGGTTATACAGTGAGGATCAACCAGACCCATTTCCTGTAGAAGGAACCATAAATTGTTGACCACCATGAGATATCGATAGTTGTTTAGTTTTGGCGCCAGACCTATCAGCTATGAAGACCCAGTCTCGGAATAACCTTACCAAGATGAAAGGACAGAAGAATTGCGGTAAAGGTTATGCCACTACTGGAAGAGCCCAGATAAGGAATTATCCTGAAGATCTGAGAAGACCGACACTGTTAACAATATGGATGAAGTATATGAGTTTTGATGGAACCGTAACCATGCTTCTAAGGGTGGTAGCACCCTAGACCCCGGAGACGATTGATGAAATTTTGAAGAGACCCCCAAACCTAACCTATTTCTTTCTAGCTTCTCCGAATCTCGAGGACGAGATTCATTTTAAGGGTGGTAGGTTTGTAACATCCCAAAATTCTAAATTTTGGAATGTTATTATAAATAGATAGATTGATTGATTGTTTGATTGTTGTGTGATTGATTGAGTCAAATTCGAAACCTTTTGAAAGTTAAATGAGAGGGAATAAAAGGACTTTCCCAAACTTTCACCTTTTGCATTTTGATCTCCATGAATTCAAATTCTTTTCAAACACGAAACCCTAGAGAGAAGATAACATGACTTCTCCCATTTTTTTAAAATGAAAAGGGGTGTTGAAAATATTTGAATTTCATTTGAAAATATTTCCAATTCAGAAATTTTAAGCAACTCAATGATTTTCACGAGAGAAGATAAAATGACTTCTTCAAATTATATGAAATATGAGTTGGGAGTTTCAAAGAAACTCAAATTTAAAATCCAGTTGAAATTATTTTTCAATTTGGGTTATTTGAGTTTTATTCAAATTATTTTTCTCCAAAAATAAAATATATGGAAAATAGGGTAACATGATTCCCTACAACAGAAAATTGGAGAGAAATAAATTTGAATTAATTTTGGTATTTTAAAAATAGTTTTTATTGGATTTTATTAGGGCAGTAGCACTCTTTGAATAATGTGAATTTGTGTGGATTTTATTTGGCATTATAAAAATGTCCATGTTGTAGAAAATCTTTTCTGTAAATTTTGGTATATTATATGCCTATATAAAAATTTTATTTATTTTGTTCTGTTTATTTTTTCCTTTGTCTGGAAAATCTTAAAAAAAATTCCTCCGTCGCCGACTGGGCCGACTCAGGGCCCAGCCGACTGCGTCGCCAGGCCGTGGCCTAGTGCCCGCCGCCTTCCTCCTCCCGACGGGAGTCCGTCGTGAGCACGACGCCCCGCCGGCCTCAACGGCCGTGCCGTCTCCGGCCTCCTCCTGCCCCCTCGCCCACGCCTCCCCTCCCCTCCTATAAAGTTGCCGCACCTGGGCCCCCTGGACCCTGATCCGCCACCGCCCTCCCTCTCTCGCGCCGCCGCCGCCACAGATCGCCACCGCTGCCGCAACTCCGCCACTCCGCCGTGGCCCAGAGCCGCCGCTTGCCATGCCCGCGCACCGCCGCGCCGGAGCTTGCTGCCGCCGCCAACCGACGCGAGAAAAGCCGCCGAACAACGCCCCGTCGTTGAACCGCCAAGAACCGGGGTAAAAACCGCCGCCGACCGGTCCGGTCCAAATCCGTTTTTTTGAATAAACCGTTTTTATTATTATTTAGCGGACGTTCTTTGTTAAGATCTCTTTAGCGAACGGTTCTCGTCTTGTATGCCTCTGTAGCGAGCGTTCGCTCGATAGGATTTTTCTTTTTCCTTTATTTTAGCCAGGGACCCATATGTAATTAGTTTCTTCACAGATTAGCCCCTGATCTTCAATCTATCACAACTTTTTACTCGTTAGTCCAAATCCAACGAAACCAACGCCCACGTTTTCGTTATGATCTCCTCTATCCAGTAATCCAACTCAAACATGTTTTTGAAAGTTTTAAAATTTGAATTAGATCAGATTTGAATTCAAACTTTGTTTGATCATAACTTGAGTTTCGTAACTCCGATTTAGTTGATTCTTTTTGCAAATCGAAGCTCTTGACCTAAACTTTCTGATAAGGCCAAATTCACTTAATTTTGGTACTGTTAGAAATTGTTTTATGTTGCAAGAGTTATTTGCTTGGTTTTGACGTTTTCCGAATTGTTTTCTTTGTTCTCTCTGATCTTTGAGTGATTGCTTATGTGTGGTTACTATTGCTTGCTTACGATAGATTGACCGGAGTGTGACGAGTAGAACTATCAAGAGTTTTGAGTGCGCATCATCTTCGTCAACACTACAGGCAAGTTCACACTTTGATCATACCTCCTACTGCCCAGTTTTATTGCTTTAGATCAATCCTCACACCTTGCATGTTTTATGATCTAATTAAATTGTGGGTTTGGGAAGTAGTTGAGGTAGAACCTATTACCTGTTTATTTTCAAACCTTTGGGAGTTACTCTACGTTTGCTTATTATTGCTATGCTAGTAGACATGGATTGGGTGAGTGTATCCATGACAGATGTGAGATTGCTAATTAATGGTTTATTTAAGGTGGCAATTTAAACACACATCTGGGTGGATTGAGGAACCTGGGTATTCCAGGATTTGCCTGTTTTCTTTTGGACCGCCACCCAGGCTCAAAGGGATCATGAGATTATTCATGCTAGAAACTTCCGTTTGCAGCCACAAGCTATTATGGGCTCTAGCATAGTTGACTAAGTCGTGCGAACTCTTACAGTGGTAGACTAGCAGATGTAGGGGACGTAGGTGGTACGGTCTACCCATCATAAGGTGCTAGTGCTTCTAAAAGACTATGTCTCGGTCATCCATTTCTCAAACACCATGTAGTGCGAGAAATCCAACGGAGGAGATCGAGTCTTGTGGGGAAAAGTGCGCAAACCTCTGCAGAGTGTATAAACTAATCATGGTTAGCCGTGTCCCCGGTTATGGACATCTTGAGTATCTAGTACCTGGATTATCATGTGAATCTCAACATGTTACTCAAAAATTAATTTTGCTGGGTTTGTTTAATGATGATGTTTAATTGGGATTGAGAATGCTGTCAACCATTCTCAATGTTTAACAACCACCATGATAGTTAAATAAATTTTATTCCTTTGCAGTAGGGAAAAATTGGATTTTTGCAAAAACCTTATAACCATAGAGCTTTTCCACCAGCCATATATGCATGTAGTGATAGCCATTGTTCATCATTTCTCTATGGTGTGAATTTTCCAGTACATTCAATGTACTGACCCTTTGTGGCCGCAACGTCTCATGTTGCAGGAATCTTACGACGAGTAAGTGATACGTTAGTGTTACTATTTCTACACTCAACTTTGCCGTTGGTGTTGATGGGAATCCACAACCTTGTTACTTCCGCTATTTGTATTGAGGTAATAGTATTTACGTTACTTTATACATGTGATTTACCTCTGTTATAAATCCTCGAGTACTGTGTTGTGTCAGCATACCGATCCAGGGATGACACTTAAGCACAGAGACTTGATCCATTCGGGTCAGGTCGCTACAGAAAAATACCCGAATCACTCGGAACCTTTCCGATGTCTGAATATAGCCTTCCAATATATTGATCTTTACGTCTCAACCATTTCGAGACTCCTCGTCATCTCCGTGATCTCATCCGGGACTCTGAACAACCTTCCATACATCAAATCACATAACTCATAATACAAATCGTCATCGAATGTTAAGCGTGCGGACCCTGCGGGTTCGAGAACTATGTAGACATGACTGAGACACACCTCCGGTCAATAACCAATAGCGGAACCTAGATGCTCATATTGGCTCCTACATATTCTACGAAGATCTTTATCGGTCGAACCGCATCACAACATACGTTGTTCCCTTTGTCATCGGTATGTTACTTGCCCGAGATTCGATCGTCGGTATCATCATACCTAGTTCAATATCGTTACCGGCAAGTCTCTTTACTCGTTCTGTAATGCATCATCCCACAACTAACTCATTAGTCACATTTCTTGCAAGGCTCATAGTGATGTACATTACCGAGACGGCCCAGAGATACCTCTCCGATAGATGGAGTGACAAATCCTAATCTCGATCTATGCCAACTCAACAAACACCATCGGAGACACCTATAGAGTATCTTTATAGTCACTCAGTTACGTTGTGACGTTTGATAGAACACTAAGTGTTCCTCCGGTATTCGGGAGTTTCATAATCTCATAATCATAGGTACATGTATAAGTTATGAAGAAAGCAATAGCAACAAACTAAACGATCATCGTGCTAAGCTAACGGATGGGTCAAGTCAATCATATCATTCTCTAATGATGTGATCCCGTTAATAAAATGACAACTCTTTGTCCATGGCTAGGAAACTTAACCATCTTTGATTAACGAGCTAGTCAAGTAGAGGCATACCAGTGACACCTCAGTTTGTCTATGTATTCACACATGTACTAAGTTTCCGGTTAATACAATTCTAGCATGAATAATAAACATTTATCATGATATAAGGAAATATAAATAACAATTTTATTATTGCCTCTAAGGCATATTTCCTTCAGTCTCCCACTTGTACTAAAGTCAATAATCTAGTTCACATCGTCATGTGATTTCACACCAATAGTTCACATCTTTATGTGATTAGTTCACATTTTCATGTGACTAGTACCCAAAGGGTTTCCTAGAGTCAATAATCTAGTTCACATCGTTATGTGATTAATACCCAAAGAGTGCTCATGTTTTGCTTGTGAGAGACGTTTAGTCTACGGGTCTGCAACATTCAGATCCGTATGTATTTCGCAAATTTCTATGTCTACAATACTCTGCGCGGAGCTACTCTAGCTAATTGCTCCCACATTCAATATGTATCCAGATCGAGACTTGGAGTCATCTAGATCGATGTAAAAATCTTGCATCGATGTAACTCTTTACAACGAACTCTTTTATCACCTCCATAACCAAAAAATATTTAGTACTCTCAGGATAATTTTGACCGCCGTCCAGTGATCTACTCCTAGATCACGATTGTACTCCCTTGCCAAAATCATGCTAAGGTATACAATAGGACAGGTACATAGAATAGCATACTTTATAGAACCTATGATTGAGGCATAGGGAATGACTTTTCATTCTCTTTCTATTTTCTGCTGTGGTCGGGTTTTGAGTCTTTACTCAACTTCACACCTTGCAACACAGGCAAGAAGTCCTTCTTTGTCTTTTCCATTTTGAACTACTTCAAAATCTTGTCAAGGCATGTACTCATTGAAAAATCTTATCAAGCGTCTTGATCTATCTCTATAGATCTTGATGCTCAATGTGTAAGCAGCTTCATTGAGGTCTTTCTTTGAAAAATTCTTATTCAAGTATCCTTTTATGCTATCCAGAAATTTAGTATCATTTCCGATCAACAATATGTCATCCACATATAATATCAAAATGCTACAGAGCCCCCACTCACTTTCTTGTAAATACAGGTTTCTCCAAAAGTTTGTATAAAACTATATGCTTTGATCAACTCATCAAAGCGTATATTCCAACTCCGAGATGCTTGCACCAGTCCATAGATGGATTGCTGGAGCTTGCACACTTTGTTAGCACCTTTAGGATTGACAAAACTTTCTTGTTGCATCATATACAATTCTTCTTTAAGAAATCCATTAAGGAATGCAGTTTTGACATCCATTTGCCAGATTTCATAAAATGTGGCAATTGCTAACATGATTCAGACAGAGTTAAGCATCGCTACGAGTGAGAAAATCTCATCGCAGTCAACTTCTTGAACTTGTCGAAAACCTTTTGCGACAATTCGAGCTTTGTAGATAGTAACACTACTATGAGTGTCCGTCTTCCTCTTGAAAATCCATTTATTCTTGATGGCTCGCCGATCAACGGGCAAGTCAATCAAAGTCCATACTTTGTTCTAATACATGGATTCATCTCAGATTTCATGGCTTCAAGCCATTTCATGGAATCTGGGCTCATCATCGCTTCCTCATAGTTCGTAGGTTCGTCATGGTCAACTAACATGACCTCTAGAACAGGATTACCGTACCACTCTGGTGCGGAACGTATTCTGGTTGACAACTTTTTCACATAAGCATCATAGCCCCAAACTTTAAGAAATGACAACTTAGGTTTCTTGCTAAACCACAGTTCATATGGTGTCGTCTTAACGGATTTAGATAGTGCCCTATTTAACGTGAATGCAGTTGTCTTTAATGCATAACCCCAAAACAATAGTGATAAATCGGAAAGAGACATCATAGATTGCACCATATCTAATAAAGTACGATTATGACGTTCGGACACACCATCACGCTGTGGTGTTCCAAGTGGCGTGAGTTGCGGAACTATTCTGCATTGTTTCAAACGAAGACCAAACTCGTAACTCAAATATTCTCCTCCATGATCAGATCGCAAAAACTTTATTTTCTTGTTACGATGATTTTCCACTTCACTCTAAAATTCTTTGAACTTTTCAAATGTTTCAGACTTATGTTTCATCAAGTAGATATACCCATATTTGCTCAAATCATCTGTGAAGGTCAGAAAATAACGATACCCGCCGCGAGCCTCAACACTCATCGGACCGCATACATCAGTATGTATTATTTCCAATAAGTCAGTTGCTCGCTCCATTGTTTCGGAGAACAGAGTCTTAGTCATCTTGCCCATGAGGCGTGGTTCGCAAGCATCAAGTGATTCCAAAAGCCCATCAGCATGGAGTTTCTTCATGCGCTTTATACCAATATGACCTAAATGGCAGTGCCACAAATAAGTTGCACTATCATTATTAACTTTGCATCTTTTGGCTTCAATATTATGAATATGTGTATCACTACGATCGAGATTCAATAAACCATTTATATTGAGTGTATGACCATAGAAGGTTTTATTCGTGTAAATAGAACAACAATCATTCTTTGACTTAAATAAATAACCGTATTGCAATAAACATGATCTAATCATATTCATGCTCAGCGCAAACACCAAATAACATTTATTTTAGGCTCAACACTAATCCCGAAGGTAAAGAGGGTGTGCGATGGTTATCTTATCAACCTTGGAATCACTTCCAACACACATCATCACCTCGCCCTTGACTAGTCTCTATTTATTTTTCAACTCGTTTCGAGTTACTACTCTTAGCAACTGAACCAGTATTAAACACTGATGGGTTGCTATAAACACTAGTAAAGTACACATCAATAACATGTATATCAAATATACCTTTGTTCACTTTGCCATCCTTCTTATCCGCCAAGTATCTAAGGCAGTTCCACTTTTAGTGACCATTTCCTTTGTAGTAGAAGCACTCAGTTTCAGGCTTGGGTCTATCTTTGGCCTTCTTCATGGGAGTGGCAACTTGCTTGCCATTATTCTTGAAGTTCCCTTTATTTCCCTCGCCATTTTACTTGAAACTAGTTGTTTTGTCAACCATCAACATTTGATGCTTTTCCTGATTTCTACCTTCATTGATTTCAGCATCACGAAGAGCTTGGGAATCGTTTTCGTCATCCCTTGCATATTATAGTTCATCATGAAGTTCTAGTAACTTGGTGATAGTGACTAGCGAACTCTGTCAATCACTATTTTATCTGGAAGATTAACTCCCACTTGATTCAAGCGATTGTAGTACTCAGACAACCTGAGCACATGCTCACTGGTTGAGCTATTCTCCTCCATCTTGTAGGCAAAGTACTTGTCAGAGGTCTCATACCTCTCGACTCGGGCATAAGTCTGAAATACCAATTTCAGCTCTTGGAACATCTTACATTCTCTGTGGAGTTCAAAACATTTTTGAAGTCCCGGTTCTAAGCCGTAAAGCATGGTGCACTAAACTATCAAGTAGTTATCATACCGAGCTTGCCAAACGTTCATAACGTATGCATCTGCTCCTGCAATAGGTCCGTCGCCTAGCGGTGCATTAAGGACATAATTCTTCTGTGCAGCAATGAGGACAATCCTATGATCACGGACCTAGTCCGCATCATTGCTACTATCATCTTTCAACATAGTTTTTCTCTTGGAACATATCAAAAATAAAACGGGGAAGCTATGTGCCAACAATTGATCTACAACATAGATATGCAAATACTATCAGGACTAAGTTCATGATAAATTTAAGTTCAATTAATCATATTACTTTAAAAATCCCACTTAGATAGACATCCCTCTAATCATCTAAGTGATCACGTGATCCATATCAACTAAACCATGTCCGATCATCACGTGAGATGGAGTAGTTTTCAATGGTGAACATCACTATGTTGATCATATCTACTATATGATTCATGCTCGACCTTTCGGTCTCAGTGTTCCGAAGCCATATCTGCATATGCTAGGCTCGTCAAGTTTAACCCGAGTATTCTGAATGTGCAAAACTGGCTTGCACCCACTGTATATGAACGTAGAGCTTATCACACCCGATCCTCACGTGGTGTCTTAGCACGAAGAACTATCACAATGGTGCATACTCAGGGAGAACACTTATACCTTGAAATTTTAGTAAGGGATCATCTCATAATTCTACTGTCGTACTAAGCAGAATAAGATGCATAAAAGATAAACATCATATGCAATCAAAATATGTGACATCATATGGCCATTATCATCTTGTGCCTTTGATCTCCATCTCCAAACTACTGTCATGATATCCATCATCACCAGCATGACACCATGATCTCCATCATCTTGATCTTTATCAATGTGTCGTCACATGGTCGTCTCGCCAACTATTACTTTTGCAACTATTGCTATCGCATAGAGATAAAGTAAAGCAATTATATGGCGCTTGCATCTTATGCAATAAGGAGATAACCATAAGGCTCCTGCCAGTTGCCGATAACTTTAACAAAACATGATCATCTCATACAACAATTTATATCTCATCACGTCTTGACCATATCACATCACAACATGCCCTGCAAAAATAAGTTAGACGTCCTCTACTTTGTTGTTGCAAGTTTTACGTGGCTGCTACGGGCTTAGCAAGAACCGTTCTTACCTACGCATCAAAACCACAACATTTTTTCATCAAGTTTGCTGTTTTAACCTTCAACATGGACCGGGCGTATCCAAACTTGATTCAACTAAAGTCGAAGAAACAGACACCCACTAGCCACCTGTGTGCAAAGCACGTCGGTAGAACCAGTCTCGCATAAGCGTACGCGTAATGTCGGTCTGAGCCGCTTCATCCAACAATACTGGTGAATCAAAGTATGACATGCTGGTAAGCAGTATGACTACTATCGCCCACAAATCTTTGTGTTCTACTCGTGCATATAACATCTACGCATAGACCTGGCTCGGATGCCACTGTTGGGGAACGCAGTAATTTCGAAAATTTCCTACGCACACGCAAGATTCATCTAGGTGATGCATAGCAACGAGAGGGGAGAGTGTTGTCCACGTACCCTCGTAGACCGTAAGCGGAAGCGTTATGACAACGTGGTTGATGTACTTGTACGTCTTCATGATCAACTGATCCTAGCACCGAAGGTACGACACCTCCGCGATCTGCACACGTTCAACTTGGTGACGTCCCACGAACTTACGATCCAGCAGAGTGTCGAGGGAGAGCTTCGTCAGCACGACGGCGTGATGATGGTGATGATGATGCTACCGGAACAGGGCTTTGCCTAAGCACCACTACGATATGACCGAGGTGGATTATGGTGGAGGGGGGCACCGCACACGGCTAAGAGATCAATGATCAACTTGTGTGTCTATGGGGTGCCCCCTTGCCATGTATATAAAGGATGGGGGAGGAGGAGGCCGACCCTCATAGGGCGCGCCCAAAGTGTGGAGTCCTACTAGGACTCCCTAGTCCTAGTAGGATTCCACCTCCTACATGGAATAGGAAAAAGGGAAGGGAGAAGGAGAAGGAAGGAAAGGGGCGCCCCCTTTCCCTAGTCCAATTTGGACCAGCCCATGGGGGGGCGCGCAGCCACCCCTTGAGGCCCTTCTCTCCTTTCCCGTATGGCCCACTAAGGCCCATTACTTCCCCGGCGAATTCCCGTAACTCTTCGGTACACCGAAAAATACCCGAATCACTCGGAACCTTTCCGATGTCCGAATATAGCCTTCCAATATATCGATCTTTACGTCTCGACCATTTCGAGACTCCTCGTCATGTCCGTGATCTCATCCGGGACTCCGAACAACCTTCGGTACATGAAATCACATAACTCATAATACAAATCGTTATCGAACGTTAAGCGTGCGGACCCTACGGGTTCGAGAACTATGTAGACATGATCGAGACACATCTCCGGTCAATAACCAATAGAGGAACCTGGATGCTCATATTGGCTCCTACATATTCTACGAAGATCTTTATCGGTCAAACCGCATAACAACATACGTTGTTCCCCTTGTCATCGGTATGTTACTTGACCGAGATTCGATCATCGGTATCATCATACCTAGTTCAATCTCGTTACCGGCAAGTCTCTTTACTCGTTCCGTAATGCATCATCCCACAACTAACACATTAGTCACATTGCTTGCAAGGCTCATAGTGATGTACATTACCGAGAGGGCCCAGAGATACCTCTCCGATAGATGGAGTGACAAATTCTAATCTCGATCTATGCCAACTCAACAAACACCATCGGAGACACCTGTAGAGTATCATTATAGTCATCCAGTTACGTTGTGACATTTGATAGCACACTAAGTGTTCCTCCGGTATTCGGGAGTTGCATAATCTCATAGTCATAGGAACATGTATAAGTTATTAAGAAAGTAATAGCAACAAACTAAACAATCATCGTGCTAAGCTAACAGATGGGTCAAGTCAATCACATCATTCTCTAATGATGTGATCCTGTTAATCAAATGAAAACTCTTTGTCCATGGCTAGGAAACTTAACCATCTTTGATTAACGAGCTAGTCAAGTAGAGGCAATACTAGTGACACTCAGTTTGTCTATGTATTCACACATGTACTAGGTCTCTGGTTAATACAATTCTAGCATGAATAATAAACATTTATCATGATATAAGGAAATATAAATAACAACTTTATTATTGACTCTAGGGAATATTTCCTTCAAATTTTCCACGTGTAAAATTCTCATTGGCCCGAGGAAACACGTGTCGGCTCAACGTTCGGACAGATGTCATCCACTCATTGGACAAGAGGCGCCTATGATACGTCGACACATGGCACGGCCCAACAGAGGCCCATTCCGGTGAAAATCCCGGGCCTGTCAAAATAAGCGGGCCGACCCATTAGCGGTCTACTTGAGTCAGGCCCATTTACATGTATGGCTCATACAAGTTACACAGAATCGGCCCATCAAAGGCCCATTCTAGATTCGACAATTTCTAGCCCATCATCAGTTTAAGCCCGTTAACGGCCCGCTATGTTTTTGGGCCCAATGGACGCCCGAGCTTCTTTCGGCATGTTAGTAGCCCATCGTTAGTTCCAGCCCGTTAACGGCCCGGAACGTCTTTCGGCCTTTTCTCGGCCCATTCTACAGTTGGGCCAATTCTAGCCCATTGTGACTTTAGGCCTGTCCTCGGCCCATTTGGTAAAGGGGCCAACTCTTAGCCCATTTTGTCTCTCGGCCTGTTAAGGGCCCGCACAACAGTTGGGCCTTTGACTTTAGGTCCATTAGGGGCCCATGTTCCGCAGGGCATCATTTCAGCCCAACACGACTTTCGGCCTATTAAAAGCCTAGTTTGCAAATTGGGCCTCCTCTGGCCGATAACACTTTCGGCCTCTTACTGGCCCGTAAAGTAAAAGGGCCGAGGCAAAATTGACATTTATTTCGGCCCGCTAAAGGCCCGTGAGGCCATTTCCATTTATACGGCCCTATTGAGCTTTAGGCCTATTGACGGCCTGCTAAGAGCCGTTGTTACGGTGGGCCCATTTGGGATCCACTTATTATTATTTTGACCAGCCCAATTAAGGCCCACTTTGACCGCACATGTTTGTTCATATGTATGGCGTCCAGGAAATGTTTGGGCGTGTTAGCCCCCGTTTCAATGATATAGCATATTCAACAAATATCCTACTCTATACTATCCCCTCTAAAAAACATATACTATACAATAAAAAGCATAGAAACGTAGAAAAATCCCACACTATACAATAAAGAAATTACAGCCAAATATACCCACTGGGCATTATAGTCCGGCACCAGTGATTATAAAGCGTACACAAGCAACAAATTACATACACTGGACAAATAAAGCTCATACATCATGGACACGCATCAACAGAACTTACCATTTGAACTATAATCTCTTCGGAAAAAAGGATTGGCCGGATTCAAATAGCACAAATTTTAGTCTGCAAAATCTCCAATTCCTTCGTGGTTACCTCAGTGTCTTGTTCCATTTTTTGACTCCTACATCTAATACCTGCATGTCCAGTCTCAACTTGTTGATTGTACGTTGAGAATCATGTACATGTTGTCTTGCCACCTCTAGTTGATGCTCGAGAACATCAGCACATTCCAATTCCAATCCATAATCATTCAGTAACGGCCATGCCGCACTGCTCGTAGATCTTTGTGTTGATGTCACTTCATCCTGAAATGTTTCTGTAAGTACACATGACTAGGGAAAAAATATAGTTACAACAGTGAAGCGAGCAAGACAGACTATTTTGTACATGGAAAAATAGGACTAACAATAATGTTACACGTCATGAAGCATAAGCAGGTGATATTTTAAATATTATCAAAAAGGTAGTATGTGCAGCCTGCATACAGAAATCTCTCTTAGCTCACCAAAGGCCAATAAGTCACTGTATCCAATCCAAAACACAGACAAGTTACAAATTTGGACAACACGTTGCGTATAAGTAAGCAAGCAGTTGGCCATTCTGTAGCTGAATTAAAGTCTTAGGGAGCATAATGAACAGCAGAGGGATTCATACAAACCTACTACAGCAAGCAAAACTATGCAATCATTAGCCTAGTATAAACTAGATTGTGAGCCTCATGCAATAATAGTTGGTTAATAGACTTCAAAGCTTCAGGCACACTTCGCCAGAGTAATTAAATGGTAAGGCCTTTAATTATGTCAACTAATAGTTATACAAGTACCCAACATTAGGCATCATTGTTTGGGCATCTCATTAGCTGAGGACAAATAAAGCAATTGAAAAGAGAAAATTAACTATGCCTGAAACAAACAAGGAATTGAAATGTTGAGTTGGATACAGTGACTTACCTTAACTAGTTGAACAGGCTCAGCGCGGCTCCTACTTCTCTTGCAAGGCTCTTTCCTAACATCTTGTACTTGGAAATCCTCAATCTTATCTTCATTGCACCCCCTCTGCAAGGTCACACAAAATAATTACTCATCTCCTTGGAAGATAAATATGCATACTTTCCAGTCTGTGAACAACACAAAAGGATGAGATTATAACAAAACAATACCACATAATGAAACATGCCAAATCTCTTGCACTTGCACACAATGAAATGAGCATTTACTATATCTGCACTATGTAAAAACTAGGCATACCTTCGAACTGGATCTCCAGGTACTCTTGGAGAGCCTACTTTGGTGTACAGCCAAACCTTTGTGTCACCTATGAGTTAGACAAGGCCCCACTACAGCAGCCCTTAGTGTTTAAATCGTTGACAAGCTCTGTTAGAGTGTTAGGTCAAGAACAACAATTGAACATATGTGTGAGCAAATCTTACATATCAAGAAAAGAAGCAAAGAAGGAGGCTTAAAGACCATCACTTGACTGACCAGATTTAAGGGGCATTTAAACATCATGTGCAACGTATGAACTAACATAAACATTGCATATTCTAGATTCTACAATGGAATGCACATGTATTAGGTTACGCCATCTATGATGATGCCTAAATGTACACTATAGCAGGCATGAGTGATTCATCATTGCACGTACAATTGAATTGCAGGTTAAGGGCCAGTTCAATTCCTCCTTTTTAGGGCTTATTGTCAAAATAAGCCATAAAATATGTAAAGAAGTTATTTTTGAGTTATGGGCTTGGGCTTAACTTATTTCGCTTTGGAGGGGGGTGTTTCATGTAGAAGCTCACTAAAAATTGAAGGTAAGGGGAATAGTGAAATGACTCTATTGTCTACCTATATTACACTCAAAATGCAACTGCTCACGCCCACGTCACACATGACCCTCAACTAAAAACAAACACGCAGGCATTTATTGCCTTGGCCACTTGCATCTCCTCTCCCCTTTCCCTCTACCTCGATCCCCTGCCTGCAGCCCTAGGGTTCCTCCAGCGAGCCGTCGCCTCTGGTCCCATCTGGCCTGGTCCTCGATGATGCTCTGTCCAGCTAGGCTACATGGTCGGCAGGTAGGGGCAAATCTCCCTGGCTGCTCCTCCCTCTGGCGTCGCCCCTCATTCTCATGGTCTCCAGCAGCTGCTCCACTGTGGTTCGTCCAACGCACTACTCCGACGGGCGCCACACAACTACGGCTGATGCCACACTGCAGCAGAAGGCACCTTATTCCCCCTCCCCTCCTCCCAGGCTGTGGCCTTGAGGTGTTGTAGAAGGATGAGCTCATCCAACAAGGTGAGGATCTCCTCTGATTTTTTGCCAAATTTTCATTCTGATCCACTATATGATGAATTGCTATGAGATGCTCCTACTGCTGCTATATGATGCATTGCTATGAGATGCTCCTGTTGCTGCTATATAATGAATTACTATGAGCTGCTGCTGCTATATGATAAATTGCCATGAGCTGCTGCTGCTATATGATGAGTTGCTATAAGCTGTTCCTGCTGCTGCTGTATGATGAATTGCTATGAGCTGCTCCTGCTGCTGCTATATGATGAATTGATATGAGCTGCTCCTGCTGCTGCTATATGATGAATTGCTATGAGCTTCTGCTGGTATATGATGAATTGCACATTGCTACTGTATGATGAGTTGCTATGAGCTTCTGCTGCTATATGATGCTTCCAGGTGGTGCTGCTATATGATAATAACCAGCCACTTGGACCATCGAGTTTCAATAAATAATTGTTCTTCATTTAAATGTGGGTCATGCGTTCTTCGTTTAAATTAGGCAATGGGATCTCTATGGAAGACATTGACCAAAGTAGATTGGGCCAAGTAGATGGTATCTTTGTATTTGCATTTTGAACAAATAGTGATGGTCTGTTTTCCTATCATATTAATTCCTGCACTGGGTTCAATTTGTGATGTTTACAAGTCAAATTATTTTTCATATGGCAGCAAAATGAAAAAAATATAACGCAATCTAGACTTTTCACTGATCATACAAAAGATAAGCTGAAAAGAAAGGCAATGAAAAGAATTGGTTGGCTTATTACCTGGAACTTATATTCATAGGTGCCTATTTTCCTAGGATAACTCGTAATAACTGTCCCTAAGAAACTTCGCCAATAGAACTGACATACAAATAACATGTCACGATGATTGCAATGGAGGAGTGACCTACCATAGCACACTGTATAGGCTCACCGTCGCCTCTCCTTTTTTGCGATGTTCCATGAAATTGCCACATACATCTTGTACTTTTTCATTGTGTAACCCTATCTGCAAGTTGACACGTCTAATTTCAGACATCTCTACATGATAATACATTGCATATCCCTTGCGCATATTTAAACCACCTATTAATGATTGTGTGCGTAGCATAAACTAGCCATGACTCTGTGTGCTGGACTAGCAGGCACACTAAGGGAGCCTAATGTAGTGCACTGGAATTCCTACATGCCACCTATGATTTTGTGTAATGTACTGCCTTTGTTCCTAAATATATGTATTTGTAGAGATTCTAGTATGGACTACATACAGATGTATATAGATGCATTTTCGAGTGTAGATTCACTCATTTTGCTCTGTATGTAGCCCATAGTGGAATCTCTAGAAAGACTTATATTTAGGAACGGAGGTATGAGGTAGTATCCTGTATGACATCTACATATCTAATTTAGTAGCCAGTAGTAGAAATCATTGTCTGCACAAAGGGATTACTGGTCGAAAATCCTAGCAAAGCACGCTGGCAGGCACACAACAATACAAGAGAGAGAGACGCACTTACAGGATCATAGCAATGCCTCAGTCCAGGATCTTGGTTGGCCAAGCTGTTAGATCCAGAAGAAACATCGTCCTTGTAGTTTTTGCCAACTGCATAAAGGTAACAGTGACCTGTTAGTATATTTGAAGTACATCGGGCAGGTGATACTAGACGGGTTTAAAGGTGACAAGTACCTAGGCCGTGGCGCGTGGTTGGCATCTTGCCAGATGGTAGGAATCAGGTTAAAACGTCAAGGGTGATGACGATGCGCTGGCTGTCGCGGTCCGGTAAGGAGATCTAGAACCGCCGAGTAGGTGTTTGTGGGCGGATCCGATAGAGTGGACTATGATGTGGGCGAAGCAGATCTATGGCCGTGGACGAGGGCGTCGGTGAAGCTGCTTAGGTGGTTGGGTTAAGGATGGTGTCGACGATGCGGATCTACGGTCGTGGACGGGGCATCAGAAGCTACTCCGGTAGGTTGGATGAGGGTGCGACGAAGAGGATCTGTGGCCGTGGAATTGTGAGTTGGCAAAGCGGCCCCGGTAGGGTTGAGAATGGTATATGTGAAGCTACTCCGGTAGGGTTTACGATGGTGTCGGTGAAGCGGCTCCGGTAGGGTTGAGGAAGGTGTCGGCGAAGAGGATTAGAGGCCGTCGGTGGGGCGGCTCCGGGGGGTGTGGACGAAGCGTCTCCGGTGGGGAGTACGAATGAGCCACTGTAGATGTGTTGCGGTTGACGAGAGTACCGGCGAAGCAGATCCGGCGCCGTGGACAAGGCCCACTGAATGGGCTATGGTATAGTGGTGGATGAGCAGTCTACTTGTTTCTAGTGGAGGTGGGTGGGGTAGATGCGGCCGCAGAAGCAGATCCGGCAAGGTGGTACGCCGGTGGATGAGCAGTCTAGGGTTTCGAGCGGGAAGGGGTAGAAAGGCCGATGAAGTATGGACGACATGATGTAAGATGCTATGGTGCTGTGGAGTTAGTCGTTTTTGCGGGATGGGGAGAGGAAATGAGGGTGTCGTGTGGTGGGGGGAACCGGAAGTTACCAAAGCAGCCCCAACCTATTATGTAGATGAGGGCGGTATTGTTACTGTTGTTCTCCGTGCACCAAGGAAAAATGGGGAATTTCGCATGCTAAAGACTAGGTGGCGGAAATTTTAGAAGGAGGCAGGAGACTTTGCTGCCCGCGAGATTGTGTACACGGGGCACGCGTCAGCAGTTAATAACTAGTGTGAAGTCCACCCTAGAAAAAAGACAATAACTCGGGATGATGCACCGATAACTTAGACGTTCACACGGGCGCGGCCAATCGTACGGGTGTAGAGGCGCGTTCACAAAAAAGGGATCAAACGCTCAGCCTATGTATTTCTCGTGTAAATAGATAATTTAGTGCCATTGGTTATTTACTTTAAACATAATGCATTGACGTGTTAGTGTAGAGGCGCACAAAAAGAAATGGATATTGTAGTCCCACAAAAGAAATGGATATTGTAGTCCGCTACTTAAAAGTGTTACCTCATATGATTACATAGCCTCCATTTCATAAATTGCGTACCCGTTGAATTCATATATGAATATTACATATATTACTACATAATAGAACCTTAAATCATCCAAGACTAATGAATTTGAATGCAGGAGTTACAATGGTGCATGTACATGATAGCTACATTGGTTGTTTGAAGAAACATCACCTGTCACTTTGGCATGCATAATTGAAAAGGTTTATTTAGATCGAAAAATGTGATATATGAGTGTCCAATCTTTATAGTGTTGAATCAATATTGTACCTTTGGGCACGATACGAAGTAGATATTGATTTATGTCCAAGCGATGCACGTCCACGGTCGCTAGATAGTGATACGTGAATGAATTTTGCAATCTCTCTCACACGCATACATATCTCATTTTCCCATGGGCATCGGAATCACACACGCGCACTTCATGTATTTCTCCCCCTCCGCAAAGGTTAGAATTCGTCTTTCTACCCCGTCCTACAAGTCTCTCACACAAAAACACACACGCTCTCTCTGTCGAACATGCCCACCCCTTTAATTCCGCCCACCCACAACCACTAATGTCTCAAAGGATAATTATGTCTCTCACACATATGCCTAAGGTTAACTCGAGTTCCGGAACCATATGAATATATACAATGGGATTCCACTAGAGCACCTTTTATTTTGAGATCTCTCTCTCTCTCTCACACACACACATGCGTAGACATTGTCTATCGCTTCATTTCTTCCGGCACTTGCATGCACACTGTTTGTTTATCTTCGTGATGCTTTAAGTATGCCTCGCACACATCCTATCTACCTATCCCTTAATATAGATATGGGTCACACAAACTCCTTCTCCCCACTAGCAAGATGCCCATGCGTTGCACGGAACATCAAGATGCATTTGTATGATTAGTTTATCTTGTGGGAGAAAAAGATGAACGAAGGAATGCCTTATTTGCAAATGTGGAGAGGGGTGTGGGTATCCCTTTGCAAAATTGCCATAGTTTCCTTCCTATCTGTCAGATATAAATCGGATGGCCTATATTGCAGGATGGCAGGAACACCATCATCACCAACTCTGTTTTTATAAGAGTAGAGATATGTAAGTGTCACTGCCCCCCACCTACCCACCCACACATACACTTCCCGACACCGAAGGAGTAGGGTGACACCTAAATCTTGATACTAATCTATCTACTGGCTTCTCTCTCAAACACACACACACACACACACTACCCAACACTGAAGGAGTAGGGTGGCACCTCGATCTTGATAGTAATCTATCTACTCTTTCAAACACACACAGATACACACACACACACACTCGCTAGTTGTGCCTCTGTGCCTACCGTGCACACTCTCGATACATCTTTCTCTCCCTCCCCTCCCCCACCCCCAACCCCAACAATGACAGCAGAAGAGTGACAACTCGATCTGATCTTAATCTATCAATCGGTTTCTCTCTCAAACATTGTGTCGTTGTGCCTCGCTCAAACACACGAGATACATCTTTTTCTCCGGAGCCCCCTCGATATGTAGACTTCTCGCGCGCGCACAGCTGTAGTGACGATGACACTGAACTCAATGTGCCTTGTTTTCACTGGCCTCATGTGATAGTTTTCACCTTGTTTTGTGTTAATTAACAAGATAACCTTTTTCTTTGTTATAACTAGAGAATCTGAAATCATTCGGGGCAGACATATAATATATCACTTCAACCCAATTATCACAGTAACTATTTTAAAAGAAACTAGCTAGATGCTCGTGCGTTGCACGGAACATCAAGATGCATTTGTAGGAGTAGTTTATCTTGTGAGAGACTAGCAAGATGCCCATGCATTGCACGGAACATCAAGATGCATTTATATGAGTAGTTTATCTTGTGAGAGAAAAGGATGAACGAGGGAAGGCCTTATTTGCAAATGTGGAGAGGGGTGTGGGTATCTTTTTGCAAAATTGCCATAGTTTCCTTCCTATTTGTCAGATATAAATCGGATGGCCTATATTGCAGGATGGCAGGCACACCATCATCACCAACTCTGTTTTTTTATCTCTAACTCCTATAAAAGACTTAGTTGGTGATGATGGTGTATCTGCCATCCGTCATTTCTGACCATCAAATCTGCATCTAACAACTATGATGTAAGTCATGGCATTTCTGCAACAAGACCCCACTTCTCTGCTCCAATTTGCAGAAGCCCCTTAGTATCTTGAAACCAACCACATCCCTCCCCCACCTCATCAAAACAGCCACAAGGAATATATTTTGAGTGAAACCTAATACGAGTATATTTTTAGTGATATATACACCAAACTAGAGTGTTTTTCTTTCAAGTTTGTGAACATGTATTATTCTATTTTGGATCCATTGCAACGCACGGGCACATTGCTAGTAAGAGTAGAGAAAAGGATCAACGAGGGAAGGCCTTATTTGCAAACGTGGAGAGGGGTGTGGGTATCTTTTTGCAAAATTGCGATAGTTTCCTTCCTATCCGTTAGATATAAATCCGACGGCCTATATTGCAGGATGACACACACACCATCATTACCAACTCTGTTTTCTATTCCCTCTATTCCTAAATATTTGTCTTTTTGGAGATTTCAACAAGTGACTACATACGGTGCAAAATGAGTGAATCTACACTCTAAAATATGTCTACATACACATCTGTATGTGGTACTCCATTTGAAATATTAAAACGACAAATATTTAGGAACGAATGGAGTATAAGAGTAGACATGGAGATATATCTCCAGCATGGTCTACAACAAAAATGTGCTCGCAACGCGATGACCTGAGTTCGAATTCTATCTTTAACTTTAGATTTGTATATTATATATTACTTATTTAATATATACTTCTTTCGCTACTGTACTGACAGTGGAACCCACAGAGTACTTAGAATACAAGATTAAGGATGAACTTGTTTCTTTTTAACTTTCTATACGAAGCTGTAGCCACCCTGCAAGTCACGTGTACACTGCACATGCAATTAACTTTTTATAAAGGGAGAATCATACATGCAATTAACTCAAATGGATTGGATGTGACTCTATTATTTCCAGCATAAGAGCATCTCCAACGGCAGCCGGCAAATTTCCTACCGCTTCCTTCCGTGGAGGACGACATCAAACGCCAGCGGCATACATTTTCACAACTCTAACCAACCAGATGAAATTCGTGCATACACGGACTGTTTTCATATAAGCATGCAGGATTTCGTATAAAAAAGCCGGATCTTCATATAAACATGATGGATTTCATTACATTTACATGAACTAAGCGGTGCTAATCCGGCTCTCTTGGTATAATTAATATTCCCTCTGTCCGGAAATACTTGACCTAGAAATGGATGTATATGGACTTATTTTAGTTATAGACACATCCAATTTATCCATTCTTAGAACAAATATTTCCTGCCAGCAGGAGAGGGAGTACCTAATCTAAATGGCCGCCCGCGGAACCCATTGTCTTCCTCATGTCCGGCAGACACTTGCGGGGTCGACGAAGGTCCTTGGAAGAGACGAAGCATCAAAGAAACCACCTGAATGTGCAGTCATCGCCTCTGTCGGAGTAAATAGCCATGGGTAGCCTAGCCGGCTTCCCCTGGCCCTTCTAAAGAAATTACGAGCCCGTCCGGCTCTCAAGAATCCAAGACATGGAGCCGCCTTCCCCTTGCTGGATGCCATCCAGGCCGGCTTTCTGAAGGCGGCCCGACTTTAGCCCTCATGAAGAACGCCACGGGAGGGATGACTTCGGGAAGCCGGCCATGAGAAGGCCCACTCCACGAAGCCGGCTCCCATAAAGCGGTCGAGACCGCACCCTCAAAGTTTGCACCCACCTAACAGCGGTGCGACGGGGCGTGGCTACAGTAAAGCCTGCCACCCCCGAATCCCGAAGCACGCCTGGCACAGTGCACCGTACGGAGTAGCCATTACCCGTCCGGCGCGGCACTGTTGCCACGTTGACCCCGATGTCACCCACGACGGGCCGCCAGCGTGGCCCATAGATGGTGGACCCCTTCGGGCAGAGAGATGCCCGAAGGCGGCCACGCCTCCAACCAGTCGGCCCAAGACAGAGCCGGCTCCCCGCAGCCGGCTTGCCACCTCCCTCGAAGGAGACGCCCCATTAAGGAGACAAGACGCGGTGAGGCTACAGCGATCGCCCGACGGGCGGCGGCACTGTAGCCGCGCCTACCACGACGAAGCCCACGTCACCAAGATGGAGCCACAGTAACCAGCCGCCGACCAGGCCCTGGACAGTGGGGCCTGCCTGTCGACCAAGGGGCCGGCAGCCGGCGGGACCCACCAGTCGGCGGGCCCCAGCAGCCGGCGAGCGCAGTCACAGACGGCTGGGCCCCGTGCCCAGTCGGATTACCATTGTACCCCCGGGGAGTAGGCCTATATAAACCCCCCCGGGGCACCCATGCAAAGGGTTCGACCCCCTACTAATCCTAGACACCACACAAGGAGAAGAAGCAGGCTGGCCGTGCCCTTCTTCCTCCTCTCACCAAACAGCTCAAGGAGCATTGTGTAGCTACTTGTTCATCGAGTGATCATGCGGAGACCCCGCAGAGCAGCAGTAGGGGTGTTATCTCCACGGAGAGCCCCGAAGCTGGGTAAGATCCGCCGGCGTGCATGTCTTCGCCTTATCCCGTTTCCAGGAACCGGCGATGTCTTACTGGCTCCCACAATGATCTGCCACCCGTTGGCATATGTCGCACCTACCACCCGACATTTGGCGCCCACCATGGGGCCAGGTGCACCGTCGTCTGGAGACCTGTTCTGGACGGGAACCTTATTCCTCGCCCGCGAGCGTAGCCAGCCCGGCACGCCCGATGGCGCTTGCCACGACGCGCTGCAAGGCGTCACCAGCGTCTGCGCGGCGAGCAGCCTCGCCGATCTCCTCGGCGAAACCCTCATTTCCGACAAGCTCGCCTCCGATGCGGGCACCGACCACCTCGCCAACCTTCTCGACCAGCTCCATGTCTCCAGCGAGCCCGCTGTGGACCTGGAGTCGGTTGGCTCCACCGACCCGATGCCTGTCGACTCCGACACGGCCTCGTTCGACACCTTGCCCACCAACGTCACGATCTACAACGACCCGCTTCCCCGAGCCGGTGGCTGCGACGCTGTCACCACCGAAGTGATGGTTGTCAGCCACAGCGGCCCGGCCGACGAGAGCGCCCACGACGCCCCGCATGCGGCGGCCCATGACTTGTCCACCCCCTCCCGGCTAATGCTGACGACGAAGCACCGGAGGCACGCCGCCTCGCCCTCCTCGCAGAGGGCCGGAGGCTGGCTTCCGTAAGACGCCTCACTGAGGCCTACCAGCGCGAAGCCGACCGCGCCGCCTTCGGCACGCCGGCCCCGGACGGGCCAAGCCGGGCCGGCCTTGTCAAGCAACGCGGCACCGTCATCGCCGACACGCTGGGATCGACCGCCCGGTCTATGCCACTCAGCTCGAGAACTTGTGTGCCGCCCAGGCGGCCGTAGACGAGTTGGACGGCTTGGAGGCCGAAGACCTCCTCCACATGACCCGGCGCATCCAACAGCTGATCGATGCAGCCGCGCAGCGGCACGAAGCCGACGCCCGCGCGGAAAGCCCTCCCCCGCGCCAAGATCACGGTGCGACGTCCCGGACACCGACTACGAGCAACACCTGCGCGCGGCGCGAGAAAGAGCCGGCTGCGAGCTGCAGCCGGACCCGAATCTCCATCGAGCGAGATGCGGATGGCCATCCCCGAGCCATGGAATGGCGGGGCAACCCGCCTCCGCCTCCGCCCCGCGGAGAGAGATTCCCACCCCGCCGCCAGTGGCGCACCCGACTCTCAGCGGCCAGCTAGGCCGCCGCGAGGGAGTCGGCGAGAACGACGCCCGCCATCGGATCGACCGCCTGGCGTGATCCCTGGCGTTGGAAGAAGAAGACGATGTTGGCCCGCCTTGTTTCGGCCCCCGCATCCGCGACGAGCCCTTCCCCAAAGGGTTCCCGCTCCCAAGAGACACGCCCAAGTACAACGGCTCCGTGAAGCCGGAAGACTGGTTGATCGACTACTCCACGGCGGTTAGCATAGCCAACGGCAACCGGCGCGTTGCTGTGAAGTACTTGCCCCTCATGCTGCAAGGCACGGCGCGGACCTGGCTCAACAGCCTCAAGCCGCGCAGCATCAACAGCTGGCTGGACTTCACAGAAGCCTTCATCCGCAACTTCACCAGCACCTACAAGCGGGCTCCCAAGCCCAGACAGCTCTCCTTGTGCGTACAAGGCCCCGCCGAGTCCACTCGCGATTACCTCACGCGTTGGGCCGAGCTCCGCAACTCTTGCGAAGGGGTGCACGAGGTGCAAGCCATAGAATACTTCACAGCCGGATGCCAAGAAGGCACCCTCCTCAAGCACAAGCTCCTCTGCGACGAGCCGACTACCCTCGACGAGCTTCTGGACATAGCCGACAAGTATGCCACCGCCGACTCCTCAATGAAGACCGAGCTTCGGGTAGACGCGTCCGGGAAAGTACTTAACCCGGCGCCCAAGACGTCGGCTGGGTATTCCGGCCGACGCCCACACTCGAACGACCACAAGCGCAAGGGCCCCGCGCCGCCTCCCGCCAGTCGGCAGGTGGCCACGGTTGAAGACGCGCCGCCTGAAGGGCGACCGGCGCCCAAGAAGCCCAAGGGCGGCAGGCCGGCTTGGCAGCCCGCCTTCTCCTACGAGCAAACTCTCGATGCCCCGTGCAAGTTCCACAGCGGCGCGAAGCCGTCCAACCACACAACCCGGAAATGCCATTGGCTCACCTGAATCTCTAAAGGCGAGGGGCTCGTGCCGCCTCCGCCTGCCGGCCTGCCGCCTCCGGTCGCTCGGCCCGCAGTCGGAGTTGTGCACGACGAATTCCCTGACGAGCAAGCAACCTACATCGTCTTTACAAGCCAGCCCGAAGACCGGCGCAGCAAACGCCGAGAGCACCAGGAAGTCAGCGTGGTCGCTGCCAACCCCGCCGGACACATGCATTGGTCAGAAAAGCACATCAGCTGGAGCTGGGCCGACCATCCAGAGGTGATGCCGTCTCCAGGCTCTTATGCCTTGGTCCTGGAAGCCACCCTTGCAACAGACAGACGCACCGCCCGCTTCTCCCGTGTGTTGATAGACGGCGGGAGCAGCATCAACATCCTGTACCGTGACTACCTGGAGAAGCTAAACGTCAAGACGAAGCAGCTCATGCCTACTCGGACAGTGTTTCATGGCATCGTACCCGGCCTGTCCTGCGCCCCCATTGGCAAGATCAAGATTGATGTACTTTTTGGGGACAAGGAGCATTTCCGCCGGGAAGCGATCTGGTTTGAAGTGGTGGACCTGGAGAGCCCTTACCATGCATTGCTTGGCCGACCTGCCTTGGCCAAATTCATGGCAGTTCCCCACTATGCATACCTCAAGATGAAGATACCAAGCACCAAAGGCGTCATCACCATAGCCGGCGATTACAAGAAGTCCTCTGAGTGCGCAGCAGCCAGCAGCCGGCTGGCCGAGTCCCTTGTGATTGCCGAAGAAAAGAAGATGCTGGACCGAGTCGTGGCCATAGCCGGCAAGCAGTCGGCCGTGTCCCCCGACCCCAAGGAGCATGATGCTCAAGGATCTTTCCAGCCGGCCAAAGAGACGAAGAAGATACCTCTTGACCCCGAGCATCCAGAGAGGTTTGCCGTCATCGGGGCAAACCTGAACAGCAAATAGGAAGGCGAGCTCGCCGATTTCCTCTGTGAGAATCGGGACATCTTTGCATGGTCCCCCAAGGACATGCCGAGTGTTCCGAGGAAATTCGCCGAGCACAAACTACACGTTCGAGAAGACGTGAAGCCAGTCAAACAACCCCTTCGCCGACTGTCGGAGGAGAAACGCAGGATTGTAGGGGAGGAAATAGCCCGGCTTCTGGCAGCCGGCTTTATTATGGAAGTTTTCTTTCCAGAGTGGCTCGCCAACCCGGTCCTCGTGCTAAAGAAGAACAACAAGTGGCGCATGTGCATAGACTACACAAGCCTCAACAAGGCCTACCCCAAAGATCCCTTTACCCTGCCAAGGATAGACCAAGTGATCGACTCCACAGCCGGATGCGAGCTGTTGAGCTTCTTGGATGCTTACTCAGGATATCACCAGATAAAGCTGGATCCGGACGACCGCCTGAAGACCGCCTTCATCACGCCATTTGGAGCCTTCTGTTACCTGACTATGACATTCAGCTTGAGAAATGCCGGTGCCACTTTTCAGCGTTGCATGCAGAAGTGCCTCCTCAAGCAGCTCGGCAGAAACGCTCACGTTTACGTGGACGACATCATGGTGAAGACGGAGAAGCGCGACACCTTGCTGGGAGACCTCAAGGAAACGTTTGAGAACCTGCGCCGATTTCAAATCAAGCTCAACCCCGAGAAATGCATGTTCGGAGTGCCAGCCGGCCAGCTCCTAGGCTTCCTGGTCTCCAAACGCGGCATCGAATGCGACCCGGTGAAGATCAAGGCCATCGAGAGAATGGCGATCCCCACCAAGCTTCGAGATATTCAAAAGTTCACCGGGTGCTTGGCCTCCTTGAACCGCTTCATCAGCCGGCTCGGAGAGAAAGCTCTCCCCCTCTACCGCCTCATGAAGAAGAGCACTCACTTCGAGTGGAACGACCAGGCCGACCAAGATTTTCACGAGCTAAATAAGATGCTGGCCACGCCGCCTGTTCTGGCAGCGCCGACTGAGAAAGAGCCCATGCTCCTCTACATCGCCGCAACCAGCCGGGTGGTCAGCACCGTCATCGTAGTCCAACGCCCAGAAGAAGGCCGAGCCCAGCCGGTCCAAAGGCCGGTGTATTATTTGAGCGAGGTGCTGTCCGCCTCAAAGCAGAACTACCCGCACTACCAGAAGATGTGTTACGGTGTGTACTTCACCGCCAAGAAGCTGAAGCCCTACTTTCAAGAGCATCACGTCACGGTCGTATGCACCGCCCCGCTGGCCGAGATCATAGGCAGCCGGGACGCATCCGGCCGGGTGGCGAAATGGGCCATCGAGCTGGCCCCTTACACGATCTTCTACCAGCCCCGAACCGCCATCAAGTCCCAAGCACTGGCCGACTTCCTCGTCGACTGGGCCGAGACCCAGTACCTGCCGCCGGCTCCCGACTCCACCCATTGGCGCATGCACTCCGACGGGTCCAAGATGCCCACCGGCTTGGGAGCCGGCGTCGTCCTTACCTCTCCCAAAGGCGACAAGCTCAGATACACGCTGCAGATCCACTTTGCCGCCTCCAACAACGTGTCCGAGTACGAGGCGCTCATACACGGGCTCCGGCTTGCCAAAGAACTTGGCATTCGCCGGATCCTATGTTATGGCGACTCGGACCTGGTGGTCCAGCAATCATCCGGTGACTGGGACGCCAAGGACGCCAATATGGCGAGCTACCGCTTCCTGGTCCAACAACTCAGGGGATACTTTGAAGGATGCGAGTTCCTCCACGTACCGCGAGCCGACAACGAGCCAGCCGATGCCCTGGCTCAAATAGGCTCTACTCGGCAAGCAATACCAACCGGCGTCGCTCTACAACGCCTCCTCAAGCCATCTATCAAGCCGTCTCCAGAATCTGACTCCATCTTCGTGCCGCCTGACCCCAATGCGGCCGGGTCCGGCTCGAAGAACCAAGCAGGCGACCCCGAGACTCCCGCAGCCGGCCCGGGGACTTCGGCAACCGGCTCGGGGACTGCCACACCCGGCTCGGGGACTGCGATAGCCGGCCCGGGGATTGCACCAGCACAACAGCCGGCGGCCGACTCCAGCATCTCACCACCTAGCCCGCCCACCCTGGTGGCAGTAGCCACATTGGCAGTAGAAGAAGTCGCGGCTCCATCATGGGCTCAGTCCATCCTCAACTTCCTAGTAAATCATGGGCTCAGTCGCGGCTGACGAAACAGAAGCAAGACAAGTCCAACGTCGAGCCAAAGCCTACACAATCGTCAACAGAGAACTAGTCAAGCGCAGTGTCACTAGAATCCTCCAACGGTGCGTCGAGCAAGAGAAGGGCATTGCAATCCTCACAGACATTCACCAAGGAGAATGCGGCCACCATGCGGCCTCAAGATCACTTGTCACCAAAGCCTTCCGCCATGGTTTCTTCTGGCCGACTGCTTTGGGTGACGCCAAAGAATTAGTTAAACATTGCAAGGGGTGCCAACTCTTCAGCTCCAAGCAACACATGCCGGCTTCGGCACTCAAGACCATTCCCCTCACTTGGCCCTTCGCCATTTGGGGACTGGACATGGTGGGCCCATTCAAGACGGCGCGCGGCGGCATGATGCATTTGCTCGTCGCCGTGGAAAAATTCACCAAGTGGATTGAGGCAAAGCCGATGTAGGATCTAGAAGTAGATGTGTCTAGAGGGGGGTGATTAGACACTTAGTGCTAAAGTTGCAATTTTTAAGCTTTTTCGGTTTAAGTGGAGTTTAGGCACAATTTCAACACACACAATACATATCAAGCAAGCATGCAAAGAGTATATGAGCAGCGGAATGTAAAGCATGCAACTTGCAAGAATGTAAAGGGAAGGGTTTGGAGAGATCAAACGCAATTGGAGACACGGATGTTTTTCCCGTGGTTCGGATAGGTGGTGCTATCCTACATCCACATTGATGGAGACTTCAACCCACGAAGGGTAACGGTTGTGCGAGTCCACACAGGGCTCCACCCAAGGGCAACGGTTGCGCGAGTGCACACAGGGCTCCACCCATGAAGGGTCCACGAAGAAGCAACCACCCACAAAGGGTCCACGAAGAAGCAACCTTGTCTATCCCACCATGGCCATCGCCCATGAAGGACTTGCCTCACTAGCGGTAGATCTTCACGAAGTAGGCGATCTCCTTGCCCTTACAAACTCCTTGGTTCAACTCCACAATCTTGTCGGAGGCTCCCAAGTGACACCTAGCCAATCTAGGAGACACCACTCTCCAAGAAGTAACAAATGGTGTGTAGGTAATGAACTCCTTGCTCTTGTGCTTCAAATGATAGTCTCCCCAACACTCAACTCTCTCTCATAGGATTTGGATTTGGTGGAAAGAGGGTTTTTGTGGAAAGCAACTTGGGAAGGCTAGAGATCAAGATTCATATGGTAGGAATGGAATGTCTTGATCTCAACACATGAGTAGGTGGTTCTCTCACAGAACATATGAGTTGGAATGGTGTGTGTGTTCTGATGGCTCTCTCCTTGAATGAGAAGGAGGTGGAGGGGTATATATAGCCTCCACACAAAATCCAACCGTTACAACAATTTACCAATCTCGGTGGGACCGAATCAGAAAACTCGGTCTGACCGAAGTAGTAAACCTAGTGACCGTTAGGAATTTCGGTGGGACTGACATGCAACTCGGTAGGACCGATTCGGTTAGGGTTGGGGCATAACGTAATCTCGGTGAGACAGAATTTGGTAATTAGCTAACCAGAGAGTTGGTCAGGAAAACTCGGTGGGACCGATTTGCTCTTTCGGTGAGACCGAGTGGAACTCGGTGAGACCGAAAAGTTACAAAGGGGAAACACTGAGTTTACACTGCAATCTCGGTGGGACCAATTCGCTCTTTCGGTGAGACCGAAAAGTTACGAAAGGGAAACAGAGAGTTTGCAACCCCATCTCGGTGAGACCGAGATCCTTATCGGTAGAACCGAATTGCTAGGGTTTGGCAGTGGCTAATGACAAGTGAAACTCGGTGGCGCCGGATAGGAAGAATCGGTAGGACCGAGTTTGGCTTAGGGTTTAGGTCATATGTGGATATGGGAAAGTAGTTGAGGATTTTGGAGCATATCATTAAGCACATGAAGCAAGAGGCTCATTAAGCAACACCTCACACAATCATCAACAGAGAACTAGTCAAGCGCAGTGTCACTAGAATCCTCCAACGGTGGTCGAGCAAGAGAAGGGCATTGCAATCCTCAGAGACATCACCAAGGAGAATGCGGCCACCATCGGCCTCAAGATCACTGTCGCCAAAGCCTTCCGCCATGGTTTCTTCTGGCCGACTGCTTTGGATGACGCCAAAGAATTAGTTAAACATTGCAAGTGCCAACTCTTCAGCTCCAAGCAACACATGCCGGCTTCGGCACTCAAGACCATTCCCCTCACTTGGCCCTTCGCCGTTTGGGGACTGGACATGGTGGGCCCATTCAAGACGGCGCGCGGCATGACATTTGCTCTCGCCGTGGACAAATTCACCAAGTGGATTGAGGCAAAGCCTAGATCTAGAAGTAGATGTGTCTAGAGGGGGGTGATTAGACACTTATGCTAAAGTTGCAATTTTTAAGCTTTTTCGGTTTAAGTGGAGTTTAGGCACAATTTCAACACACACAATACATATCAAGCAAGCATGCAAAGAGTATATGAGCAGCGGAATGTAAAGCATGCAACTTGCAAGAATGTAAAGGGAAGGGTTTGGAGATCAAACGCAATTGGAGACACGGATGTTTTTCCCGTGGTTCGGATAGGTGGTGCTATCCTACATCCACGTTGATGGAGACTTCAACCCACGAAGGGTAACGGTTGCGCGAGTCCACACAGGGCTCCACCCAAGGGTAACGGTTGCGCGAGTCCACACAGGCTCCACCCACGAAGGGTCCACGAAGAAGCAACCACCCACAAAGGGTCCACGAAGAAGCAACCTTGTCTATCCCACCATGGCCATCGCCCACGAAGGACTTGCCTCACTAGCGGTAGATCTTCACGAAGTAGGCGATCTCCTTGCCCTTACAAACTCCTTGGTTCAACTCCACAATCTTGTCGGAGGCTCCCAAGTGACACCCTAGCCAATCTAGGAGACACCACTCTCCAAGAAGTAACAAATGGTGTGTAGGTAATGAACTCCTTGCTCTTGTGCTTCAAATGATAGTCTCCCCAACACTCAACTCTCTCTCATAGGATTTGGATTTGGTGGAAAGAGGGTTTTTGTGGAAAGCAACTTGGGAAGGCTAGAGATCAAGATTCATATGGTAGGAATGGAATGTCTTGATCTCAACACATGAGTAGGTGGTTCTCTCTCAGAACATATGAGTTGGAATGGTGTGTGTGTTCTGATGGCTCTCTCCTTGAATGAGAAGGAGGTGGAGGGGTATATATAGCCTCCACACAAAATCCAACCGTTACAACAATTTACCAATCTCGGTGGGACCGAATCAGAAAACTCGGTCTGACCGAAGTAGTAAACCTAGTGACCGTTAGGAATTTCGGTGGGACTGACATGCAACTCGGTAGGACTGATTCGGTTAGGGTTTGGGCATAACGTAATCTCGGTGAGACCGATTACACAAACTCGGTGAGACCGAATTTGGTAATTAGCTAACCAGAGAGTTGGTCAGGCAAACTCGGTGGGACCGATTTGCTCTTTCAGTGAGACCGAAAAGTTACAAAGGGGAAACACTGAGTTTACATTGCAATCTCGGTGGGACCGATTCGCTCTTTCGGTGGGACCGAAAAGTTACGAAAGGGAAACAGAGAGTTTGCAAACCCATCTCGGTGAGACCGAGATCCTTATCGGTAGAACCAAATAGCTAGGGTTTGGCAGTGGCTTATGACAGGTGAAACTCGGTGGCGCCGAATAGGAAGAATCGGTAGGACCGAGTTTGGCTTAGGGTTTAGGTCATATGTGGATATGGGAAAGTAGTTGAGGATTTTGGAGCATATCATTAAGCACATGAAGCAAGAGGCTCATTAAGCAACACCTCATCCCTCCTTGATAGTATTGGCTTTTCCTATGGACTCAATGTGATCTTGGATCACTAAAATGTAAAAGTGAAGAGTCTTGAGCTTGAAGCTTTAGCCAATCCCTTGTCCTTAGCATCTTGAAGGAGTTCCCACAACCTTTAGTCCATGCCACTCCATTGTCGAACTTATCTGAAACATGCTAGATAGAAGTGTTAGTCCAACAAGAGATATGTTGTCATCAATTATCAAAACCACCTAGGGAGCACTTGTGCTTTCAATCTCCCCCTTTTTGGTAATTGATGGCAACATACATCAAAGCTTTAGATAAAGATATAAAGAACAACAAGTAAAGCTTTGGAAGAACATGTAGCAAGCATAGGCTCCCCCCTACATGTATGCACTCATGTAAATATGAAATATAGAGGCATGTGAGAGCATAAACATGACAGAGTAGGCAATGTGTTACATGTATCTTGGCCATATGCATCAGAGAAAAAGATTATCAAGGAAAATACCTTCATGCTCATGAGTCCTTCTTGCAAACAGTATGTACATAAGCAAGAACTCCTCATACTCATGATTTTGATGCATATACTTACCTTGTGGTCTCGAGTTGGCTTAGGATGGAATGAACCTGCACAAACAAGGTTAGATAACACATGTACGTCCACTAGCCAGAGCAAACAAAAGAAACCACAAGAATACCAAGACTGGGATGACATGTAGAGAGTGAGTACAAGGTACCACATTGGATTCAACATGTCCCCAAGAATAAAGATATGCAATGAATTTGGCTGATTTCTTTTCCCTTAGGTGTCTTGCTCCCCCTGAATCCTGCATGGGATATTGGGAGAAGATAGGAAACAGAAAATCAGAGCTGAAGGTTATGAATAGAACTAAATACAAATGAGTTCATATGAACATGTCTTTCCCCCAAAAAAAGACATGTGGCATCTCTCCTCTTGAACATCAAGCATCTGGGATCCTTGAGTATTTTCTCTCCCTGGAAATCTCTCTCTCCCCCTTAACAACATCTGGGATCCTTGAGACTTTCTCTCCCCCTTGAGGTCTCTCTCTCCCCCTTAATACTTTCTCTCTTGTAGGTTTGGTCCTTGAGACTGTTTCTCTCCCTTGATGTGATCTCTCTCTCCTACAAGCTTTGATGTGATCTCTCTCTCCCCCTTTGACATCAATTTCCAACAAGGTTTTTCCTGGAATCCGTCGAATAGGTTTGGTCCTTTAGATTCAGCACAAAGCAGAGGATAAAATTGTGATGCTTGTGGAGGACAAGATTCATTGAGTGGAGCTGGATCAGAAGAAATGTAGAACAATTGGCAAACTGTTTTTCTGATTGCAAAGTCGGTGGCACCGAGTGGCATATTTCGGTGGTACCGAAAAGATTCGGTTGGACTGAAATTTGCAAGTCGGTGAAACTGAGTTTACACAGAGAAAAACACTTGTCACCTCAGCTCACTAGTCAAGTAAGATCTCACAAAGATTTGCAATGAATTAGCTGAAGGATTTGCAAGGAATTTGATGCAGAAATATGCAGAACAAGAGCAGAAAGGAAAAGAGTGAAGGTTTCTAGATGAAGTTTTTTTTGTGTTTTTTTTGTGTGAGAGAGAAGGAAACAAATATGCAAGGAACAAATGCAATAACTCAGAAAAGGACACAAGAGAACTTCATCTAGAATTGGGTGGTGACATAGTCACCTATGTTAGAGTATATTGACTTAGGAGTCAAGTGAGGACACTTGATCATAGGTCATACTCATCGTTTAAGCTCAAAATGGGGTTACCATTTTTCATTTAAGCATCTTGATGTATTCACATCTTGTTGAGTTGCTTTGACTCATGTCTTGGAGTAAAGCTTCTCTAAGTTGGAATGACATACCTTGGGTGGTGATGTGGTTCTTGCTCATGTAGTTGAACTTGTGTGGGTGCTCAGAGTTGATGTAGTTCATCAAGAGTTGGGAGCACCACTTGGAGTTTGAGTTCATCTACCTACATGGGTTAGTTCTTGCAAGGAAGAGCACTTGTGTATCCAAAAATGACAATCATGAAGCTTAATATAGAATTTGTCAAAGGATATGTTTGAATGGTTTTGTGCTTCCTTGTCTTCAACCACTATTGTGTAGAGTCTTGGTCTTGTAGAGATTGCTCAAGATGTGAGTGAGTCGCAATCTCATGGAATTAGATTCAACCAAGCACCTACATGGGTTAGACAACATGCAAGGTGCAAATCTATCCAAGACATAAGATGGTTATCATAAGAGATACATCATGGATTAGTCATAAGCTCATGTCTTGCATGTATCTAATGGAGTTTCTACTCCAAATTCGAAGCATCAATGATGTTCAATTCTCCTCTCGACCTGCAAAACACTTTCTCATCAAGCGGTTTAGTGAATATATCCGCTAATTGCTTATCGGTGCGAACATGCTTAAGATTGATGTCACCCTTAGCAACATGATCACGAATGAAATGATGACGAACTTCAATATGCTTAGTTCGAGAATGTTGTACAGGATTATGACCAATTTTGATAGCAATTTCATTGTCACAAAGCAGTGGAACATGTTTCACATAAATCCCATAATCTTTAAGAGTTTGAGTCATCCAAAGTAATTGAGCGCAACATGAACCAGCGGCAATGTATTCAGCTTCGGCGGTGGATAAGGATACCGAGTTTTGTTTCTTGGAAGACCAAGACACAAGAGATCTACCAAGAAATTGACAAGTACCCGAAGTGGACTTTCTATCAACCTTGTCTCCGGCATAATCCGAGTCGGAATAGCCAACAAGATCAAAAGAAGACCTCTTAGGATACCAAATGCCAAAATTTGGTGTATGGATTAAATATCTCACTATCGTTTTCACAGCCTTAAGATGACAATCTTTAGGACCAGCTTGATATCGTGCACACATGCATACACTTAGCATAATATCGGGACGTGAAGCACATAGGTATAACAATGAACCAATCATAGAGCGATAAACCTTTTGATCAACTGGTTCACCATCTTTGGTTAAATCATTATGTCCACTAGTAGGCATGGGTGTAGACATACCTTTGCATTCTTGCATATTGAACTTCTTGAATAAGTCCTTGGTGTACTTTGTTTGAGAGACAAATGTACCTTCCTTAGTTTTCTTGATTTGCAACCCAAGAAAGAATTTGAGTTCACTCATCATAGACATCTCAAACTTCTCTGACATTAGCTTTCCAAACTTTTCACTAAAGAGAGGGTTAGTTGAACCAAATATGATGTCATCAACATAAATTTGGCATACAAATAGTTCTCCATTAACCCTTTTAGTAAAAAGAGTAGAGTCAATTTTACCAATTTCAAAACCACTTGTAGTAAGGAACTTGGTCAAGCATTTATACCATGCTCTAGGAGCTTGTTTAAGACCATAAAGAGCTTTGTGAAGTTTGTAAACATGATTTGGTTTCTTAGGATTGACAAAGCCGGGAGGTTGTTTGACATAAACTTCCTCCTCTATTTCTCCATTTAGAAAAGCACTTTTAATGTTCATTTGGTACAAGGTGACATTATGGTGATTAGCATAGGCAAGTAAGATGCAAATGGACTCAAGTCTAGCAACGGGAGCATATGTCTCACCATAGTCCATACCTTCGACTTGTGTGTACCCTTGGGCGATGAGACGTGCTTTGTTGCGAACCACTTGTCCATCTTCATCTTGCTTGTTGCGAAACACCCATTTGGTACCAACGATGTTGTGGTTGTTGTCGGGCTTCTCAACCAATGTCCAAACTTGGTTTCTCTCAAAATTATGTAGCTCTTCATGCATAGCATTTATCCAATCCGGATCTTCCAATGCTTCCTCAACCTTCATTGGTTCAATGCTAGAGATGAATGAATAGTTTTCACAGAAGTTAGCTAAACGAGTTTTTGAGCGAGTGATTCTCCCGGTTTGTATATCATTGAGGATTTGCTCGACGGGATGATCTTTGGCAATTCTTGCTCGAACTCGTGAGAGCTTTTGCTTGGGTCTTTGTTGAACATCTTCTTCATCTTGTTCTTCTTCTTGGCCTTCTTCATTGTTGACGTCGTCGTTCTCTTGTCGTGGTGGAGAAGGAGGTTGTTGATGTTCGTCCTGACGTATTTCCTCATTTTCTTCATCTTGATGTGTCCCACTTGTGGATGCTTCCGTGTCGATTCTTGGTTCACCTTGTCGTGAAGTAGAAGCTTCCACTTGGACGGATGAAGTACTCTCCTTCACCTCCGTTGGACGAATTTTTCCAATGGACAAGTCTCGAATTGCTTCTGAAGGGTCTTTGTCTCCTACATCAATTGGCAATTGCTCTACTTGCGAGCCATTAGATTCATCAAACTTCACATCTACCGTCTCTTCAACCTTTCGGGTGAAATTGTTGTAGACACGGTAAGTGTGAGAGTTTGATCCATAACCAAGTAGAAAACCTTCATGAGATTTAGGAGCAAACTTTGAACGACGATGCTTATCAAGAATGTAGCACTTTGAGCCGAATACTCGAAAGTATCCAACTTGGGGTTTGTTACCGGTGAGAAGCTCGTATGCCGTCTTGCCGAGTTGCTTGTGAAGATATAAGCGATTTGTTGCGTGACAAGCTGTCTCGACCGCTTCTGCCCAAAAGTGCTTTGGCGTCTTGTATTCATCAAGCATCGTTCTTGCCATTTCGATGAGTGTCCGGTTCTTCCTCTCAACAACTCCATTTTTTTGAGGTGTGTATGTGGCCGAGAACTCGTGTGAAATCCCTTCTTCGTCAAGAAAGGTGTCCACATTTGCGTTCTTGAACTCCGTTCCGTTGTCACTCCGAACCTTCTTGATCTTCACATCAAACTGATTTTGGGCCTTCCTAGCGAAGTTTCTGAAGATCTTCTGGACCTGCAACTTGTCATTAAGAAAGAACACCCACGTAAATCTTGAAAAATCATCAACTATAACTAGACCAAAAGAATTTCCACCGAGACTCTTGTAGGCGTTGGGACCAAAAAGATCCATGTGAAGTAGCTCGAGTGGCCTCCTTGTGGTCATGATGTTCTTCACGGGATGTCTTCCTCCAACCTGTTTACCTGCTTGACAAGCACTGCAAAGTCTATCCTTATAAAATATGACATCGTTAACTCCAAGGATATGATTTCCTTTAATAAGCTTGTCAAGGTTTCTCATGCCAACGTGACCTAGTCGTCTATGCCACAACCAACCTTTTGAGGATTTAGCAACAAAGCAAGTTTTAGGTTGTGCCTTTTTAGAGAAATCGACAATGTAAAGATCACCTCTACGCATACCCGTAAAGACCATTTTATGATTGTCTCGACGAAATACTTGGCAATCTACCTCAGTAAATAGGACATTCAAACCGAAATCAGCAAGTCTAGATACTGAAAGTAAGTTGTAGCCAAGAGATTCAACGAGCATGACATTTTGAATGGAACTATCATGTGAGATGGCCACCTTACCAAGGCCAACCACTTTACCCTTTGAATTATCACCAAAGGTGACATATTTTCGAGGGCCGTTGTTTTCAGCAAGCTCACGAAACATCTCTTCATCTCCGGTCATATGATCAGTACATCCACTATCAAGAACCCATTCCTTTCCTCCTGATTCATATCCCCGAAGATTTGCCATAAGACCAAAATGTCTCATTGCATCATCGAGATCGAAGTCACTATCATCATCATCATAATATTCATGTTCATCATGATCTTGTGACTCATCATTTCCTAGAGAGGGCAATTCATTAGATAAATGATCAAAGTGGTTACTTTTATGAATTCTTATAGCTTTGAATATGATATCATTAATGATTCCAACATCTCCTTTAGCATGCTTAAGATTGGCAAGTTCAAGAAGACATTTACCAGAACTAGGATCACTAGAGTTCATCTTACTCAAGGCAATAGATTTATGGAGAATTTCATCCAAAGTTTTTAAGGAATGATTGGGAAACCGTTCCTCAAGAAATTTCCAAAACTAGGATCACTAGCAATCAAATTTTTGGGCAATCCTCTAATGATGAGCTCAATAGTTCTAAGATTGCGAATCATGTCAATATATTCATCTAGGGTAGGATGCAAGGGATCAATATGGGGTGCACAAGGGCTAGCAATATACTTGTTCAAATGATATTGATTGAAGATTACAAGCATCTCATTTTTCCACTCACGAAAATACTTTCCATCAAGAATAGGCACTCTATGTCTAAGACTCCCTAGAGTAGACACATCCATCTTCCTCCAATGGTGATTAAACCAAGGCAATGGAGACCAAAGCTCTGATACCACTTGTAGGATCTAGAAGTAGATGTGTCTAGAGGGGGGTGATTAGACACTTAGTGCTAAAGTTGCAATTTTTAAGCTTTTTCGGTTTAAGTGGAGTTTAGGCACAATTTCAACACACACAATACATATCAAGCAAGCATGCAAAGAGTATATGAGCAGCGGAATGTAAAGCATGCAACTTGCAAGAATGTAAAGGGAAGGGTTTGGAGAGATCAAACGCAATTGGAGACACGGATGTTTTTCCCGTGGTTCGGATAGGTGGTGCTATCCTACATCCACGTTGATAGCGGTAGATCTTCACGAAGTAGGCGATCTCCTTGCCCTTACAAACTCCTTGGTTCAACTCCACAATCTTGTCGGAGGCTCCCAAGTGACACCCTAGCCAATCTAGGAGACACCACTCTCCAAGAAGTAACAAATGGTGTGTAGGTAATGAACTCCTTGCTCTTGTGCTTCAAATGATAGTCTCCCCAACACTCAACTCTCTCTCATAGGATTTGGATTTGGTGGAAAGAGGGTTTTTGTGGAAAGCAACTTGGGAAGGCTAGAGATCAAGATTCATATGGTAGGAATGGAATGTCTTGATCTCAACACATGAGTAGGTGGTTCTCTCACAGAACATATGAGTTGGAATGGTGTGTGTGTTCTGATGGCTCTCTCCTTGAATGAGAAGGAGGTGGAGGGGTATATATAGCCTCCACACAAAATCCAACCGTTACAACAATTTACCAATCTCGGTGGGACCGAATCAGAAAACTCGGTCTGACCGAAGTAGTAAACCTAGTGACCGTTAGGAATTTCGGTGGGACTGACATGCAACTCGGTAGGACCGATTCGGTTAGGGTTGGGGCATAACGTAATCTCGGTGAGACAGAATTTGGTAATTAGCTAACCAGAGAGTTGGTCAGGAAAACTCGGTGGGACCGATTTGCTCTTTCGGTGAGACCGAGTGGAACTCGGTGAGACCGAAAAGTTACAAAGGGGAAACACTGAGTTTACACTGCAATCTCGGTGGGACCAATTCGCTCTTTCGGTGAGACCGAAAAGTTACGAAAGGGAAACAGAGAGTTTGCAACCCCATCTCGGTGAGACCGAGATCCTTATCGGTAGAACCGAATTGCTAGGGTTTGGCAGTGGCTTATGACAGGTGAAACTCGGTGGCGCCGGATAGGAAGAATCGGTAGGACCGAGCTTGGCTTAGGGTTTAGGTCATATGTGGATATGGGAAAGTAGTTGAGGATTTTGGAGCATATCATTAAGCACATGAAGTAAGTGGCTCATTAAGCAACACCTCATCCCTCCTTGATAGTATTGGCTTTTCCTATGGACTCAATGTGATCTTGGATCACTAAAATGTAAAAGTGAAGAGTCTTGAGCTTGAAGCTTTAGCCAATCCCTTGTCCTTAGCATCTTGAAGGAGTTCCCACAACCTTTAGTCCATGCTACTCCATTGTTGAACTTATCTGAAACATGCTAGATAGAAGTGTTAGTCCAACAAGAGATATGTTGTCATCAATTATCAAAACCACCTAGGGAGCACTTGTGCTTTCAGCCAATCAAGAAGCTGAATGGGCCGACTGCTGTGACGTTCATCACAGACATAACAACTCGGTACGGCATGCCACACAGCATCATCACCGACAATGGCACGAATTTTGCCAAAGGAGCCTTGGCACGTTTCTGCGCAACCCAAGGTATCCGACTGGACTTAGCATCCGTCGCCCACCCGCAGTCAAGCAGCCAGGTCGAGCGAGCCAACGGCCTCATCCTCTCCAGCATCAAGCCCCGGCTGGTCGTACCTCTGGAGCGCTCAGCCGGCTGTTGGCTCGATGAGCTGCCGGCTGTCCTCTGGAGTCTGCGCACTACACCAAACAAGTCAACCGGCTTCACCCCTTTCTTCCTTGTGTATGGTGCCGAGGCGGTCATCCCAACTGACATCGAGTTCGACTCGCCTCGAGTAACCATGTACACGGAAGCGGAGGCCAAGGAAGCATGAGAAGACGGCGTCGACCTGCTGGAAGAAAGCCGGCTGTTAGCCCTCAGCCGGTCTGCCATCTACCAGCAGGGTTTGTGCCGCTACCACAGCCGGAAGGTCAGGCCAAGATCTTTCCAAGAGGGCGATCTTGTGCTCCGGCTGATCCAGCGAACAGCCGGCCAGCACAAACTCTCAGCCCCTTGGGAAGGCCCCTTCGTCATCAGCAGAGCTCTAGGAAACGACTCCTACTACCTGATCGACGCACAGAAGCCGAAGGCACGCAAGAGAGACGACTCCGGCAAGGAGTCGGAACGACCATGGAACGCCAACCTCCTTCAAAGATTTTACAGTTGAAATGCAGTATGTATCACGCTAACTTTTGTATTAAGTACGAGACAATAGGCTCCCCGAGGAGGGCTCGGGGACTGCCATCTCTTATTTATGAATGAAAAGTATCATGCTTATGACCTTGTCATTTCATTTACTTGTTCCGTCCGGCACCGGGTTCGACTAGTCGGCTCGGGGACTGGCCGACTGGAGTTATATTAGAAGTCCTACCCGCAGCGAGACAAGTAGTGTGCCGGCTCCCAAGCCTTTTCTTGCCAAAAGTCGCAGTTCGAAGAACCGGCTGTCCGGATGGCAAGAGTTAAAGGCAGGAACGGGCGCCCGCACGAAAAACGGATAGGGACTAACGGACTAATATAACAAAAGCCGGTTATTCTCCCATCGCCGACTGGCTACCAGAGTAGCCGGCCGGCCGGTTTCCATTCACTTCACTTCAATCCAAGAAAGCTCAAGTACTTGCCTCCCCAAAGAGGGAAGGCGGCAAAGGAAAAGGCCTAAGGATAAAAAGCATACGCGAATGGAAACCAAACATGCACATAACAATATTTACATAAAAGACCTCCGAGAGGCCAGCATTCAACATAGTTTGGATACACCCCAAGTGGGTGGAACTGTGAAAACTTAATGAAGATTGTTCAAAAGACAACAAGCAGGAAAAGTAAAGATGGCAGGTCAAGCTGGCGGAGCAACCGACGAGCCGGGCTGGTTGGCAGAGACGGTCGGGCCGGCTGAAGGAGCGGCCGGCTGGCGAACTTCGGCTTGGTCACCGCCTCCCGCAGAGGGCGCGCTTCCACGCGCCTCGTTGCTGGAGGCACGGTCGGCCTGAAGTCGGCTGGTTGTTCCACCAGCCGGTTCGACGTCTTCGCCGTCCTCCTCCTCGTCATCCTCGCCCTCGTCGCTGGAGGCGATCTCCTCCGCCGAGTCCTCGCCCACCGTCGGGTTCAGCCCGAACCACTCCTCCGGCTGAGCAACACCGTCACCATCGATTTTGGGTGCGAAAACGCTGATGTCGGTGCACTCGGCGATCGTCGAAGCTCGCTGGGCGATAGCCGGCCTCACCTCCTCCAGCTCCGTGTCGGCCTCCATCCGCCAAGTGCGCAGCTGGTCCAGGCTCAGTCCTGGGTACCAAGCCCGAACGAACTCCAACGCCCGCTCGGCTCCGAGTTGGGCCGCCGACGCCTTCCAAGCCTCGAAACGACCAACTGCGACCTCCAGCCAGTCGGCAGTCCGGCTTGGGGTGCGGGGGATCATCTCCCCGGGCCAGAGGGCGGCCAACACTTGCGCCCCGGTGCGTTGGAGCCGGCGAAGCATCCGATGAGCCGGCTGCAACCGCGCCTGGACAGCCAAGAGATGCTCCTCAAGCGTCCGGTTCGCATCCGGCGGGATGTTGGCCCCCGTCTGACGGCGCGCCTCACGATGGGCTTCGATGCTTTGGGCGGCAAAGGCGGAGTAGCCGGGGAAGTAGTCTGCACAAAAAGATAAGCAGCAGCACAAGTTAAGCCAAAGACCAGGCGGCAATGGGCAGGAGAGGAGCGAGGAAGGCGGCTTACCATCGATCAAGTCCTCGATGCGGCCGAAGCCTTCATCCAGTGCTCGCCGAGTCTCAGCCCAGCTCGCCGCCTCGGTCTCAAACTCCCTTCAGGGCGGCCTCGCTGTCCTGCGCCTTCTGCAGGGCCGCCTTGTGGCTCTGCTCTTGGTCGGCCAGCTTCTTGGCCAGGCGATCACAATCCTGGACCAAGGCAGTGTACTCGGCATCCTTGGTATGAAGGGCGGCTTTCGCTTCGCCGAGCTTTTTCCTCAAGTCGGCGTTGGCCCCTGAAGACAAAGAAAAAGAAAAACCAATAAGGAAAGAGTCATCAAGAAAGATCCGACCCGACTGCTCAGCAGTCGGCCCGAATCTCGGGGACTACACCCAGTGGGTGCGCTGACGCGCCCCCACAGGAGACAGACAAGATCGAGTACTTACTTCGGCTGTCGGCCAGGTCGTCGGTCCTCTGGCTCAACTCCCGAGCCTGGGAGTTGAAGGCGGCAGCACGGAGGTTGTGATATTCCTGAAAGTCCAGACAAGAGGCAAAAATAAGGTAGCCGTCAAGAAAGATCCGACCCGACTGCGCAGCAGTCAGCCCGAATCTCGGGGACTACACCCAGTGGGTGCGCTGACGCGCCCCCACGGAAGAAATTAAGAGAGAAAAGCGGCCAAGAATGAAGGACTCACCCGGATGGTGGCTCGCGTCGACAGGAACTCCTGGGTGAACTGTTGCAGCAGGGCGGCCTCAGCTTGCAGCCGGCTCCGGACCCCCTGAGCCGCCACGTTCAGCTCGCCAGTCCCTCCGCTGGGAGTCCACTCGGACGTGGCAGTGCTGGCTGCCTCCAGATCTTCCGCCGACTGGCCTGCGCCCGCGACCCGGCGCAACTCCGGTGGAGCAGCGCCTCCCCCTGCGCGCCAGCCCGTCACCGGTTGTACCTCGAGGCCGGCTCTGTTCTCCGGCTCACCCCCGGTCGGCCCCTCTGGCGCCGCTGACGATTGGCCGCCTTGGCCCGCTCCGGTTGGCGCTGCTGGCGGCGCTCTCCTCGCAAAGGCCACGGGGTCCTCCCCCCTCTCCATCAGCGGCGGGGCTTGGACGATCTCCTCCGCCAAGGGCAATGGGGTGTCGGGGGCCACGTCTCGGAGGGGAATGGCGAGCAACGGAGGCTGGTTGCGCGAGCCCTCCGCCTCCGTCTCCGCGGTCGCCGCCCCCGCCTGGGCCTTGGCTGCCGTGTCGGCCTGCTCCCTCGCCGCCTGAGCGGCCGCTTTCTCCGCCGCCTCGCGCTCCTCCCGCGCTTCACGGGCATTCCGCTCTGTGGCCTCCCTGAGGTCGGCGCGGAGGTCCACGCGGCGGGAGCTTGAAGAACCTCTAGTCGACCCAACTACGGAGCCGCCCGGACCACGCTCAAGGGAAAGCGGCACCCTGTCCAGCAAGCGGAAGAAGTTAAGAAGAATGCTCGAATAAGAAGAGAATGATGAAGAGCATGCGACAAGGCAATTGGCGACTTACGCTGAGACCGCCCGAGGCTGCTTCACCGCCTTGCGGAAGCGGGCCGCTTTCGCAGCCGCCTCGTCTCGCTTGGTCGCCGCGGTGGAGGCTTTGGACTTTTTCGGCCGACTGCCGAAGAGGCCTGAAGCGGCCCGGCGCTTCTGTGCGCCACCGCCGGCAGCCGGCGCGACGGACGAGCCCGCGCCCTGATGGTCGGCTGCCGGCTGGCGACGCAGGGCGACTTCGGCTTCAGCATCATCCGGCCAGTCCTCGAAGCTCGCGGTGAGCCTTGAGCCCCCCGGCTCGGCGTCGTCCCCCACGACGGCGTCTTCCATGGCGGCCGCCCCCAAGTCCGGATCGTCGACGTCGTCTGCCGTGCGGTCGGGGGCATACTGGCGTTCTATCCCCGCTGTCCCGGTCGTCGGCGGGAGAAGGGGGTTCTGCTAAGAAGGACCGACTGATTAGAAGCCGGCCATCATGAAGCCGGCTACCAATGAAAAGAAGAAAGAAAGGAAGGCTTACCATGGGCGGAGGGTTGGCGCGAGAATACGGCGCCTTGCCGTATCGCTAGTCTTCGGCAAGCTTGCAATTGGAAATGTAATTTACCATATACGATACCTCCGCATGAGGCATCTCCCTGGTGCTCAGCCGGCTTGGGTCGAAGCGGCCGCTCATCTGGCACATCATGTGGGGCCGGCTTTGGAGAGGAGATATCCGGCGCTCCACGAAGGCGGCCACCAAGTCGGCCCCGCTCAGGCCTTCCGACTGGATCATCACCCGAAGCCGGGAGACGGCGGCGTTCCCGGCCTGAGACAGTGACCGGGACCGGAAACTCCATGAAGGCTGCCTCCCAGCCGGCGCGCCGGCTACGGAAGCCGGCAGGTTGACATAGTCTCCTTGCTCGGCGACGTTCTTCACGTAGAAGTATGATTTCTGCCAGATATTCACCGACTGGATCAGGGGAATAGGCGGGAACGGGTTGTTCTCGCTCGCCCTCCTCATGGCGATGAAGGCCCCGCAGGGGGCGGGCACACCTGCGACGACGGTGCCGAGTTTGCTCTGGAAGAACTCCCCCCAGAGCTCCAGCGTGGGGAGCAGCCCCAAGAAACCTTCGCAGAGGGAGACGAAGGCCGACAGCAGCATCACTGCACTGGGCGTGAGGTGATGCGGCTGAAGGTTGTAGAACTCGAGGAAGGAGCGCAGAAATCCGCTCGCCGGAAGGCCGAAGCCGCGCAGGAAGTGCGAGCGGAAGACGACCCGCTCGCCCTCCTCCGGCGCAGGCGAAATCTCCGTCTTCGGCGCCAGGCGGACCCGCACAAGGTTGGCGTCGGGCAGGCGCCGAGTCTGCCGGAGGAACTCAACGTGGTCCTCATGAACGTTGGAGCCGTCCCACGAGCTCGACAGTGCCATGGGAGCAAGATGATGTGGAGGTGCGGCGGCTCTGAGACGGGAGGCTGCGGCGGCAGCAAGAGGAAGAAACGAGGGCGAGAAGGGGCGGAGCGAGAGAGAGCGTGCGAACCTCTGCCGCTCCCCCTCCTCCCCCTACTTATAGGCTCGTGTGGCGGAGCCGAGGAGGCGTGGCGTGGGGAAACATGGGGATCGATCGTGCCCGCTCCCCCACGTCCCGTGCTTATTGTGCCTTAACGGCGAAATAAAACCGCCGCGGGAGGCAAGCGGTTGATGTGGGCCATGGAAGATCCGAGCTCGGACCAAGGCCTGCGAGTGGCGGGCCCGAGCCTGCGGCAGCGTCCTGTCGCACGCGTGCGCTGTCAGGATCTCTGAAGTCGGCATACACCCGCAAAGCCAGCTCTTCAGGATGGGAAGCTGACCAAGCTTCTCGTCCCTTTGTCCGCCTCGGAGCTCGATCAGCTTCGGGGACTACTGTCGGAGTAAATAGCCATGGGTAGCCTAGCCGGCTTCCCCTGGCCCTTCTGAAGAAATTACGAGCCCGTCCGGCTCTCAAGAATCCAAGACATGGAGCCGCCTTCCCCTTGCTGGATGCCATCCAGGCCGGCTTTCAGAAGGCGGCCCGACTTTAGCCCTCATGAAGAACGCCACGGGAGGGCCGACTTCGGGAAGCCGGCCATGAGAAGGCCGACTCCACGAAGCCGGCTCCCATAAAGCGGTCAAGACCGCACCCTCAAAGTTTGCACCCACCTAACAGCGGTGCGACGGGGCGTGGCTACAGTAAAGCCTGCCACCCCCGAATCCCGGAGCACACCTGGCACAGTGCGCCGTACGGAGTAGCCATGACCCGTCCGACGCGGCACTGTTGCCACGTTGACCCTGATGTCACCCACGACGGGCCGCCAGCGTGGCCCACAGATGGTGGACCCCTTCGGGCAGAGAGATGCCCGAAGGCGACCACGCCTCCAACCAGTCGGCCCAAGACAAAGCCGGCTCCCCGCAGCTGGCTTGCCACCTCCCTCAAACGAGATGCCCCATTAAGGAGACAAGACATGGTGAGGCTACAGCGATCGCCCGACGGGCGGCGGCACTGTAGCCGCGCCTACCACGACGAAGCCCACGTCACCAAGATGGAGCCACAGTAACCAGCCACCGACCAGGCCCTGGACAGTGGGGCCTGCCTGTCGACCAAGGGGCAGGCAGCCGGCGGGACCCACCAGTCGGCGGGCCCCAGCAGCCGGCGCAGAAGCCGGCAAGCGCAGTCACAGACGGCTGAGCCCCGCGCCCAATCGAATTACCATTGTACCCCGGGGAGTAGGCCTATATAAACCCCCCGGGGCACCCATGCAAAGGGTTCGACCCCCTACTAATCCTAGACACCACACAAGGAGAAGAAGCAGGCTAGTCGTGCCCTTCTTCCCCCTCTCACCAAACAGCTTAAGGAGCATTGTGTAGCTACTTGTTCATCGAGTGATCATGTGGAGACCCCGCAGAGCAGCAGTAGGGGTGTTATCTCCACGGAGAGCCCTGAAGCTGGGTAAGATCCGCCGGCGTGCATGTCTTCGCCTTATCCCGTTTCCAGGCACCAGCAATGTCTTACTGGCTCCCACAATGATAAGCCACCCGTTGGCATATGTCGCACCTACCACCCGACAGCCTCGGCGGTGACCTTCATGGGACCCAAGTGGCGGCGGTCTCCCGTGTTCTACTTCTCCTCGATGATGGCGATAGACACGGAGAAGCTGGCCACCGACTCATTGCTCTCCACACACCTGGCTTCTGTCTCTGCCTGCATGGTGTTGCCACAGACACGGGAGGCGCGGCCGCAGGCACGGGAGGCGCGGCCGCAGGCACGGGAGGCACGCCCACAGACATGGGAGGCGCGGCCATTGCAGACACTAGTGGCGCAGTACGACGCGGTAGCGATGATGCCCGTACTTGCGTGGAGCAACTCGCCACTCCTCTCGAGCTGAACTGGAGCAACGAGTTGTTGAACCACGTGCCAGATTGGGGCGGCAACTGGCTCCGTCGGGACAAGCGAGGTTGATGAAGCACCGAGCGGCCTCGCCCGTATCCGGAGGGCTTGGTGGGCCACCCAGCCGGGTAGTATGCCGGAGAATGGCTCCTAGGAAGCCATCGGAAGAGTGGAGAAAATGGTGGAGGAGGAGATGGGGGAGCGGAGGGGTGCGATTCTTGCCCGCTGTCTATCTGGCCTCATTTAAATAGAAGGCGGACTGTAGGAGCTTGGCCGACATCTGTCCTAGTTTAAACTGAGGGCGGATGAGAGGAGCTCTGCCGGTGTTGCGTTTAATTCCGGCGCGCTCATGAACAGACGTGTGGCCGGAGTAGGTTTCTTGATTTGCATGCGAGTTTAACGGAGGGGTTGGATGGAGGCGAGGAGGCGTGTTCAGCCGGGCGTGCAGCGGGCGGTGCAATACTATTCGATTTGATAGCGGGCGGCGCAGTTCCTGATACGACTTTAATGCAGATGAAGGAGCGGTAGCGGTTCCCGAAATGTTGAACGTCCAATGATGCATCCTCCTTCAATTAGCATCGTGCATGCATGAGGGAAGTAATGGGAGGAGGACCGGGAAAAGAGGCTGCCGATGTGAATGCAATGCAGTTTGCACTCATATAAAGGCGCCCCTCCATTCCAATGCATCTACCACATCGTACGCACCTAAGCATTTGCCTAAGCACCTACACTAAGCGCAAAAGTGCTCACTCCAGACCCATGGCGACGGTGTGCGTGAGCGGCAAGCGGCTGTGCCAGATGGTCCACGACGCCGGCCTGTGGCATGGTACCGAGGACCATCTCCAGACGGTGTACGCGACCGGCTGGTGTTTGGGCGCCGCCGATGCCAACTACAACTCTCAGTTGGACCAGATGATCATTGCCACCACAAACAAGTTCACCGTCCTCAAGAATCTAGGGGACGACATCACCGTACTCCTCCAGCCCGCGCGCCTGGGCTCCTCATTGCCTGCCACCCTAATCGGCCTCCATGGCTAGAACCTCTTTCAAGCACTGGTGGCCCTGCGACTGCCGGCCGACACCATGAAGGATGTCCACCTGGAGGTTGCGCTCGCCGCGAGGCGCCTCGCCCTGCAAGAATTTGTCGACTTACACATCCACATGTACGAGCAAATCGTGTACATAGGTATCTACAAGGCCATTGAGGACGCAACGACGTTGGCCTTCCTCAACCGTCTGGAAGCCTTGGATGCCTTTGCTGAGAAACACCTTGACCTCGCCACAAAAGCGCCGCTCCTTAGCCGCCGGTTGGTGGCCCGGCACACTAAGTTGAGGACGAGGAGGTCGTACGTTGATGGATGCATCTTTCTTCTTGCCTCCTATAACCACCACTGCGATCGCATCATCGTGGCCTTAATTCTTATTGTGCTATTGCATTCTCGTACCAGTCAATACCGACATGTGCGATCCCTTTGATTAATTATATGCATCACTGTAACTAATACTCCATCTGTCAATTTATAAGTTGTGCTTAACTTTTCCATCAACTTCGTGCAACGCACGGGCATCTTGCTAGAAACACTAGAACATGTCGGACCGCATGTGACCAAACCGATGATGCGCCAACCTAGCTACTACGTACCCTTCTTATCTGACAGAAATAACCCCGCCCTAGCGTTTCCAATCGTTATTTCTATCTATCGATCGTGCCAAGGAGCAGAACCAAATGTTACAATTTATACATTCTTCTCTACTCCTACTCCTATAAAAGACTCAGTTGGTGATGGTGGTGTGTCTGCCATCCATCGTTTCTGACCATTAGATATGCATCTAACGACTATGTGGTAAGTTGTGGCATTTTTGCAACAATAGCCCACTTATCTGCTCCAATTTGCAGAAAACCCCTTATTATCTTGAAAGCAACCACATCCCTCCCTCACCTCATCAAAATAGCCTGAGAAATATATTTTGAGTAAAAAGTAATATATTAGGAGTATATCAAAACAAGAGTGATTTCTTTCAAGTTTGTGAACAAGTACTACTATTCTACTAATTTGGATCCGTCGCAACGCACGGGCACGTTGCCAGTAAAAGGGAAAGCCCTGCCGCGTTCGCATCGCACCCCCACACGCCCGGGAATCAGGAGTACTCCACGGCCCCTCCGGCACGCCACATAGCTAGGGAAGGCGTGTTGCCTAGCATTTTCACTTTCATGTGGAACCGCCTTGAGCAGACCAACCACTGGCAAACTGCACCCCGCCCACCGTCGGGTTGGAAAACAGAAACAAGGGGAAGATCTAGCTGTAGCACTTAAACATGTGGACCCGATAGGTGGCTGGTCCACATGTAATGCTCCCGAAGGCAGAGGGGCAATGGGGCCGAGAGGGGTGAGCCACGGGTCGGGGGACGTGTGGTGTCATGGGTTCGAGCGGCGTCGTGGGAATCATGTGTGGCTGTGGTAGAAACTTGATGCTCGCCGCATTTTAGTTGGCCCACATGTCATGAACACAAAGGCAGAGGGGCGGTGCGGCCGAGAGGGGTGAGGGGCATGTCGGGGGACGTGGTGCCGTGGGTTGGAGCGGCGTCATGGGAATCGTGAGTGGCAGTGGATGAAACGTGATGGTTGTTGTAGTTGAACTTCCATGGAAAAGCTGTCATGTCTACAGACACATGCATTGCATACCGATCACTGGAAGGAGTAGTAGAGAAAGCTAGGCAGATAAATAGTTCCTTATAGTCAAGCGGACCGACGTTACTACTTGTTCCAAAGACATGCACACGATCGAAATAGTCCATCTATATCAATATACATAGAGAGGGAATTTTTTTACAAGGGAGGAAATAGTTCATCCATCCATAATGCCCTGCTGCTGATGCAGCATCTTCTTCTTCTTCTTCTCATTTTCTGTGGGAGACGGCTTCGCAACAAGCTCTCTGGACCTTGCAGCTATCTCGAAACTCACACGGGCATCGAGGGCAGCATATTTTATCCGCTTGCATGTCAAGGGATAATCCTCCCATCCAGATGACCTTAATGCTAGCGTCTCGTCACCCTTCTGAAGATTTGTTCCGAGCAAAAAATTTGCTACGTCGAATAGGGATGGTGTCGATTTATCACAATCTTCTACAGGAATTTTTATTTTGGTTTGTAGGTCAGCGATGCTTTTGAAATCAAGGTTGTACGGCTCCAACTTCTATTTGTCCCCTACAAAAGTATATGTCCTCCCGAGACAAGAAATCGAGAAGCTCACCTAGTATGGAGGGCACATGTATGATGTGGTACACCAAAACATCATCTTCGAGGCACAGCCGAAGGACGGCGACGCGTTGGATCTTCCCAGTGGCGCGCTCCGTGTACTCTGCATCGCTACCGATGACACTCATCTCCACCTTTTGGAGGGAGTTGGATACGTTGTTGATCTACTTCCAAACAACCCTTGGGTGGTCAGTGACTGTGGCAACTATGATCAAGGAACCTTCGACGAGGACATGTTGGACGCAAAAAAAAACCTGCATCTCGATCTCTTTCGCCATTTGGAACCGCTGGACCCTAGGGCTATGGTTTGGAGAATTAGGATTAGATGGCTAGTCTAACTAAAGAAGATGATTATTTATAGGGGCTTCAGAATTACTCCAGGAGGATGTGAAGAGGTTAAAACATTGTGAATGCAGTGTGGTTTGGATGCAAATGAAGATCAAGGAGTAGTGAAGAAGACAAGGAAAATCGGTTCTCGATGGAGAAGTAAATGGGATAAGTGGCCTGCAGGCAGTTGATTAGAAGGCTAGGTAGACTAAACGAAAAGGCTACGCTGGTAGACTGAGGAGTGGGGCTTGTCCCTGTACGTGCCCATCCTTCCAGCGCTACATGTGCCACTGGCTAGTTGAGGTCACTCTTTTGAATCACCATGGTGAGACATTTTATGATTCCTTTTTATTTCTGCACCCCTGCTGACAGGTGGGACCTATGCAAATGGATAAAAAATGTGTCGTAGCTGGTACGGATGGATATTGGCACGTGCGTGGGAGACACAACATTCTCTAGTTAAGGAATATTTGGTTATCCTCAAAAAAGGAAAGTCCTTCTTCACGCTTCCGCATGCACGAGAATTTGGTTCTGCTCGCAATATGGATGATACCTGGAGGATGAAGTGAACCCAGAGGCATGCTAGCACGAGAGTACTACTCATGTTCCTACTACTCCTACTAGTAGTAGTAGTACAACTGTGGTACACTTGATGGTCAAAATACTATTATTCATCCGGTCCTCACAGTGAAGTGACAAGACCCTGCACTCGAGGTGACACCAGTCCAGGCGGCGTGTCCGGGTTACCAAAGTTAGCCTCACCTTGTGCACTGTGCAGTCACTGTCACCACCGTTGTATAGCATGCCTCGCCTTGTCTCCCTCTCCCCTAGCACCACTCCATCTCCATCTCCGTCTTGCCGGAGATCCTGAGGTCACTCTTCATTATCTCACTGTGCCCCCACGTACCCTCGCCTCGCTTGCCACCCCCAGTACCACTATTCCCTTGCTAGCCGCTCCAGCACCGAAAGCATTCTCCCTTGTAAATCAAGCCCTCCAAAACCCCACCTTCCAAACTCCACAATGGCCGAACGCGAACCGCGCAACATCCATATGAGCCACGATTGGAGCAATCTCCCTAGTGACGTCCTCGACCTCTGTTGTTCATGTATGGATATGTTGAGCGCCCTGCGGCTGGCTGCATGCTCGAGGGGCATGCACACGGCCATCGTCGAAGCAAGGCCTAAGCTTTTCAAGACACCCTACTTGCTGCTATCTGGTCTTGCGAGATTTGCTCACCATGATACAGAGGCGTACATGATGCCCCTTGACTTCAATCCAACCTCCATTAGCCGAAACTTCTTTGTAGGTATGTAGTGGGTCGCCATACATCATTTCCCTCGACTTCTATCCGATCACCATTGCTCGAAACTTCTTGCAGGTATGTACTGGGTCAGCATGAACTCCCACTGGATGGCTTCCATCAGAGAAGACGGGGAAAAGTTGGTGCTCGTGAACTTCCAGACCTCCCATGAGATTATCCTTCCTCCGTTGGATGATATAGAGTTTTAACTTCGCGGTCCAAGTCATGTAGATTACATCGTCAGTTGGATGCACCTTGTTTTGCAGAAGATTGTAATCTGCCAAGTGCCCATACGACATGCGGATTACGCAGACTTCAAGCTAATTGTGTTGTTCGACAAGGGACTCTCCTATCTTTCCGCCGGTGCCTTCTTTAGCTGGAGACAACTCAGCTCGTAGTGGATCATCGTCAAAGCTGATACACACTTCTGTGATGCTATTGAACACAATGGCATCATCTACGCGATCGACAAAGCAAATGGCACCATGTATTGCTGGGACAGCGCGTGTAAGTTGTTTCCATCTGATGTTAATGATGACGCCATAACACTGTTTGAACTTTTTGTGATGATTGACATATCCCTGTTTGAGCAGAATTTGTGTAGAACTATGGCAATGTATTAGAAACATCGTAAATCAGCTATATTTGGAGTGAGTTAATTCATGCGATTGTGACCATGTCATTACATCCAATTTGTACCCCTAAATAATCAAACTGTTAGGAAGATATTGATATTCTCCTTATTTTATAGTAATCTATATACTACTAAATATGAGTGTGTATCAATGGTCATGTTAGTTTCCTCATTTTCATGATGTAGAAACATGCATCACACTGTTGATTTCATCTAACCATACATTAGGGAAGCAAATGTGCATATGGAGAACTCTATATTTTGAAGTAGTGAAATCCTATAATGCTTACCATGTGTACATACCTATGTTCGCCCTTCAGCAATCAATAGCTAGAATAATATGCTCACAAAAATTTTGCCCACAGAACATGAGTATATAACAATGCATGGTCTGTTAGTTTCCTTGAAGAATTTGTTTGTGAGGACATAACATGATTACATAACATGCATGACATGGTAGTTTCCTATGAAGAATCGATTGTGAGATAACATGAGTATAACCATGCATGGCACATCTATATTTTTGAACCCAGTATAAATTTCCCTGTATTTTCCTCCCAGATCCAACAGGGACATATCAATGTTGTTTCTTGCATTATCCTACTCATACTCTGAACAATGCTGATCTTACATTAATAATGCATGTCCTTTTTGATATGATGCAGTGTCCCTACAGTTACTGCCCTTTGTAATTGCACCACCTTTTCCAAAAACAGGGAAGCACACCTGGTTCCTCGCTTGATTAGAGGATGGCAAAAGACTGATGATCATTCGGACACATGAGCTGGAAAAGTTATATTGCAAAAACCCTACTGTATGCAAGCACCGTGAAATACGTGAGTATCCGGACAGTGGTTTTTATGTCTATGTGCAGGATACCAGCTTGTTGGGGCCTGCAGGATTTTTGAGTTGGAGACGGGTAAACAACCTTGGTTCATACTCTCTGTTTCTGGGACTCAATTATCCGATTAACCAGGAGATCACCGTTGGCAAGGACCTTGATGGCATAGAGGCTCTATTTGCTATGGAAAATTATGTCTACATGGCGAGCCCTAGGAGTTTGGGAGCAAACTCCCCTGATTGTCAATGATACAGCCTGCAGCCAAAAGAAGATGAGAATGACAAAGGCATCCGAATTAACTTTGATCCTTGGATGTGTCGAGTCTGACAGGCAGTGATGTGGTACAAGCCTTCAGGTTGATAGGTAATTGGGCTGTTGCGTCGAAAGGGTGGAGTACTGGTGTCTCCGGATCACTGGTGGCTGAACCGGGGCTGCAAATCATTATGGTGTTGGATCATCCCTCTTCGAATGACTTGTTGTCTTTGCTGCTTGTTCTTGATGGGTAGTTGTCTCTTTTGTTATGCATATTCCTTGTCATTTGGTCATCCTCGTCTATGTCACTCTTACTATGTAATAGTTGCCTCTATTTAGAATGTCATTCTCGTCTGGATCAAGAGAGTCTGAGTGCTGCAGATGGGTGCGTTTTGGTGGTGTAGCAAGACTTCTTATGAACTATCATGTCTTGTTGTTTATGTCAGTAGTAGTCACTAGTCAGTGTTTGAATGTTGTATATGTTGTTGTTTCGAACTATTTATTGTCTCGAACTGCTGGTGGGCTAAATGAGGGCATCACCATTCTCCAGTGTTCAGAGTATATCTCCTTTTTTCAAGTTATAATTTGAGCTTAGTGTCTTTTCGATGATGTACACTTGTTTGGGCCAGTGAGGTGTCGTTGAATATGGGCCAAGTAGTAACGCGATGCCAAATAGGTCAATTATGACTCTCAGGCCGGGATCTCAAAAGATCCTAAAAAAAGGCCGGGCTCTCAAAAAAATAAAGAATAAGGACTCTTAGGCCGACATGTGGGCGCGACCGGTGTCTTTGTGCGCTTGCGCGACGAGAGCATATTGACGCGTGTTCGAAATTCATGCCACCTTTTCATCCCCAATCAACCGCCCCTCCCCCACCTCTGGAATCTCGATTCCTACTACAGTTCCCCCAAATCCCCCTCCTATACTCCCTGTACTCAAGCGCACTATCATGTCGCCGGTCAACACGGATCTCCGAGCCGGAGATCCTGAGGTTCGTCCTGCCTTCAGCCGCCGCGTGTTGTCGCTCAACAATGGCATGGCGGTGCTTGACGACCAGTTTGCCGGCAAAGTGCTGATGGTAACCATCAACGGCGACCGGCCTCCCGTCTTGCCAGACAACCTTGTCAAAGCTCTTGTCATTGCGCATGGCATCCAAATAAGTGACTTGCTCGTCGAAGTCTGTCCGCCACCGGCTGATTTCTTCGTCAGGTTCTGGACAACTTTCGACTGCAGTCGTGTGTTCGAATCTTCCCGGCGTTTGTTCTGCAATGGTGTGCTGGTGAGCTTTGATCGGTGGCACCCAGGATGGGGCTCGGTGCCCTCTGAGCTTGAGTTTTTAACAAAGATTACCTTCCATGGCATGCCTCGACATGCTTGGAACAACGAGTCCATGAATGAGCTTATCAACGACCTTGGAGGTGAGCTCGTAAGTATGTTTGTTCCTCCAGACAGCTGGGCTCTGATGGTTATGGCATGGATGAAGAAGCCGTCCACCATACCGAAGGTGATTAGTGTTGAGATACCGGTGCAGGAACTGGGGTTGTACTACTCGTCGCCACCAAGGCGGCCGCGGACCACGTGAGGGATGTACCTGTATCGAGTGTTTGTGCATGTCGAAGAAGTGGTCAATCCATCAATCAAAGTCCTGCCGCCGCCGCTGGTGCCCGGGTCCGTTGACGACGTCCATTACAGGAGTCAACGTCAGACTTTCCCCGTGTTGCTCGGAACGATGGATGGCACAGGGCCTACTCCATCGCGCAACGGAGGCCACTGCTTCTTTGGGAGAAGAGGCAGGGCTGGCTGCCTGGATGTGCTCTAATTTGAGGTAACAACTGAATCTTGTCAGATGACCTGTTCTATTTTTTACCTGAACTTTTTTTAGAAAGGGTTGTACGTCAACTTAATGTTCTAGCATAACTTATATATTGTGTTGTCTGTCTATTTCTTTGCACAACATTCAAGATATTCCCCCGTCATTGATAAAGACGATGAACTGTTATGTACGAGTTCGTTGGTTTCAACATAGCCCTACCCGTAGCGATCCACTGCTTCCACCCTGATTGTGCCGCCTGCGTGAAATTTTCGTATGCAAGTTCAGTGTGCTATGATGTTCTATATGATTGTGTCAACTATATAAGTTTTTACTGAGCATCATCAATGCATATGGCTGAAAGATGTATTTACAAGCATCGACCGATGGGTCTCTCTCTCTCTCTCACACACACACACGCACACACACACAAGTGGGACCCGATGAATTATTTCTTCACTCGTGACAGCTTTTAATTAGGTTCCATTGTATTCTAACTTTTTCTCAAGTTATTAATTGAGCTCAGTGACTTCAAAAAGTTGTACAGGAGCCTTGTTTGGGCCTTTCCGGCCCGCTGAATGTGGGCTGAGTAGCCATGTAAGGTTGTACTGTACTACATAGGCCTTTTTTCAACATCAACAATGCAACTGGGCCGATAGTTGTACACAATCCGGGTCAACTTGTTATTCTCCGCCCCGCTGGGCTACAAATCTTTCCTAGGACGGATGCTTTAGGCTTAATAAGAAAATGGGCTTTAAGAAATAATAAATGGGATGTAATTATAAAAAATGGGCAGTAACTATAAAAAATGCACCGAACACGTAATTAGTTTATAAAATATTACTTTTGGATTTTGAAAATTTCAATTTCATTAATTGTTGCGCGCGCAATGTTTCGTTGGATTTTTACGTAATACAAATTTATATTGAAATTGTATTTAATCTGACTAGAAATTTCAGAAAAAAAATATTTCGGATCCTATCAAAATGTGGGAAATTTTATTTAATTTTGTTTTGAACAGTTGGTTGAAATTATTAATCGTTCTCCTAGCTAGAAAATGGGCTATAATTTTAACAAACTGTAAATGGGCTCTAGTAAATTCCATTAGAATTCAAAAACGGGCTGTGCATTCTTACAAATCGCAAATGGGCTATAAGTTCTCTGCCACACACTTGTGGGCCTACTAAGTTGACGCGTATGCAAGGCTTTGTCAACCTATAGTCAATACACGGTTCTAGCAGGAGTGTCTGTTGGATGTCCATCCAACGGATGTCATGCTTCTTCTTCAACCTCGGATATTCTAGCTTCAGCCGCCCAAAAAATGATTCATCCCCCTGACATCTGGGGCGCACCATTTTTGAGGCTGACCTGTAGGCCTACTAAGTTTACGCGTACCAAGGGCTTTGTCAACTTAGTTAATATAAACAATTATAGCTACAGTGATCGTACGATGTCCATCCAACGGCCGTTGTGATTCTTCAACCTCTGGTATTCTTGCTCTAGCCGCCCAAAGTAGCACCGGTCGTGCCGCCTGTTCCTGCCTCCCATGGTCGACTGTGCTGCCGCGGAGGCCTCACCTCCCACTACCACTCCACCGCTGGCCAGGCCCTGCGGCGACGGCATCCTCACACCGCAGTCGAACCAGTGAACCCTCGTACTCCTCTCCGCGTGGGCATCCACTGCCGCGTCTTCCCCTTCCTAGGCCTCGTCGTCGTCCACCGCCTTGGTGCTCTCGGTGCGGCATGGTCAACGTGGTCAAGGAACGACTTCCATCAGAAGAGTACTGTACGTGGAGAGGCTGACAGCTGGGTCCACAACCGCAGCAAGGAAGTGCCTCCTTATTACGCGCAAAATAATGATTCCTCCACCTAACAGTAGGGACCCACCGGACGGGTCACCGTATTTCACAAAAAAAACGTTTCCCCCCTGACTGGTGGGACCCACCAGCTACCTCTTAGCATGCAAGGAAGTGTGTCCATATTACAGGCAAAAAAATGATTCGCCCCCTGACTGCTGGGACCCACCAGCTACATCTTCACATGCAAGGAAGTGCGTCCATATTACGGGAAAAAAACGATTCGCCCCCTGACTGCTGGGACCCACCAGCTACATCTTCGCACGCAAGGAAGTGCCGGACAGTCAGTACCCACCCGGTCGAAGCGTATGTAGCGTTGTCATTCTGGTCACGAACGTGTAGATACATACTGGTCGATTGGTCTGTCTGCAGGCTGCAGCGACGAACTGTCGGCGTGTAAGGAAGGGCATGTGTGGTAGTAGAGGCGCGCACGTAGCATGTACACGTACGTACATCGGCCAGGGTGCAAGAAAGTAAATACAGCCACATACTTACATACGGGCGGGGTCTCGAATGCCTACTCGTGCATACGTACGGCCAGGGCTCATGTACATGGTTGTGGCTGGGTCGGAACGGAGAAACTGTATCGTCGTCGTGTTCACGGGGAGGCAACGGAATGCGTCATGTTCATCGGGAGGCAACAGAATGCGTGCTGTTCATCAGGAGCCAACCGGCTTGGACGGAACAGGCGATGAAAACAAGGCCTGGCGTACCGCAGAACGGAGGAAACGACCTTGTGTTCGACCGGCCACGGTGGAAACGGGATCCTGTTCATCGGGAGGGGTCTGGCGTATCGCAAAATGGAGGAAACGGACCTCCTATGGTGGAAACGGGTCCTGTTGATCGAGAGGGGTGTGGCGTACCGCAAAACGGAGGAAACAGACTTGTGTTGGGGCACTACGGTCGGAACGGGGGTCCTGTTCATCGGGAGGGGTGTGGCGTACCGCAAAACGGAACTCCATGGGATACTGTCCATCTCCACCGTGGACTGCCTCCAGGGGCTACTGTTCATCCACCGTCGACCTCCTCCAGCCTCCACCTGCGACTGTTCATCCACAGGCTCCTGTTCATCCAGCCTCCACCGCGCGCTCCTCCATCGGCTACTGTTCAACCAGCCCTCTCCACGGGGGTCCTGTTCAACCACCCCTCCACGGGCTACTATTCATCCATCCCTCCACCGGCTACTATTCAACCAGCGCTCCACCAGCTACTGTTCAACCAGCCCTCCATGGGGTCCTGTTCATCCAGCCCTCCACGGGGTCCTGTTCATCCACTGGCTCGATCGATCGGGGTACTGTTCATCCAGCGGCAACGGCCTCTACTACCACGGGTTCCTGTTCATCCAACCCCCACCCGGAACTATTCATCCAAACCCCCTCAACAACGCTCATTGTTCATCCAGGGAAGAAGGCAGCAGTGTTCGATCGACTTCAGTTAGCAGCAATAGCGAATGAATCACTCGGGTTTAGTTAACAGCAAGGGATCGATCGATCGCTCGGGTTCAGTAACGTGTAGCCTGCAGTGCAATCGCTCGGGTTCAATTAGAGCCCAATGCCTCACTTAGGGTTTAGTTAGAGCGCAACGCCTCACACACACGCGCGTACGTATGAGAGAAACGCGCATCGCTCGGGCCCCGACCACCCACTGTAACCGGGAACTCCCCCCCCCCCGATATTTTCCTCACCCTCGCTTCTACCACGGGTTTCTTCGTCATGGACGGCCCAAAGAATGTCATGCAGCTGGTATCTAGCCTACCCAGGACGAAAAGCCCATTTTCTGTCATGATTTTTTGTCATAGAAGTAGGACCCCACCACATCTATGATGATACCGGGTATTGTCACAATTATCGTCATAGAAGTGTCATAAGTATGACATAATTTTTTTCGTTCGGCCCAAAATGTCACGGATGTGTCTTTTTTTGTAGTGTCACCTAGCAAAGTGCGATGTAGCAACCCCCCCCCCCACACACACACTTTCACTCGGCGGGCCAAAGAGGCATATATCTCACCAAGATGGATCATAAAACAGACCAAGAATAATCCACCTTGGTCGTACAACCTCTCTCTTGTTGTTGGTCAAAGTGATGGCCATCCATGCGACCCCGGAGATGGGCTAGCTCACCAATAATCACGCAAGTAGCTAGTCCCCGAAGACAACCACTGCATGCGTGTGGCCCAAACATATGTATGGAGAGGTGTGTTTTTGAGTAACAATGAACAACTTTGATGTGGCACTGTGATTTCGAACTAGAAATCTCCACACCGAGTGAGGGTTAGGTTGACGATGCATATGTATGTTACACCACACTTCAAGCCAATGACGGGGATTCATATATGCATGCATGCGTGCATAGTATATGCGCTCAAACTTAATTAGGTCTGAATCTCACCATGACCTATACTACGATAACACTAACCAAATGAAGAATCCGCCATGGTAACCTATCTTGTTGTTGGTCAAGGTGATCATGGATGTCCACGCGGGCCCACGAATATATAGGCTTGTCGCCGATAACCATGCGAGTGAGTGTATCGTTCGAAAGCAACCACTACATGCATATGTATGGAGGTGATCCGTGCTTGCATGTTTGAATACACAACATTGATCTGGCGCGTGTGTCAAAAATTGTACACTAGCTCCCCACACAGAGCGAGATTGGTTCATGATGGTGTCGTTGTACTAGCCACTTCGACTCGATGGGAGGGATTCATGCATACACATGCATATGTGTGTGCTCAAAGTGTATCATGCATGTCATCCCAGAGCAAAAATAATAATCCCCTCCTAAGTCAAATTAACCTCTCTTGTTGTTAGGCAAAAAGAAGTGATGGACCAAGCAGGCCCATAGATGGAAAGCATCGATATCGCTGATAACCGCTTAAGTGGGTGCGAGAGGACAACCACCACCGCATTGCATGTGGGCCAAACATATATATGTTGAATACCCAAAATGCACAACTTTGATGTGCCACATGCCTCAAAAACCGTAAACCATCCACCCACACAGAGCGAGGTTCATACCAAGCGTAATACATTTAATGTCCCCTTCCCCCCTCTTCACCGCATACTATATGCTCCTGCCGTAATATATGTACAACCCAAAAGAATCCTCATCGATGGTGAAATTAATTAACCTCTCCCGATGTAGGTCAAAGTGATGCATGCATTGACGATGGCCTCGTGGGCCCATAGATGGAAGCATCACACATGAGTGTCCTAGCTAGGATATATATGCATGTGGCCCCAAAAGGTGTTGTGTGATGTTTGAATAACCAATTTCACAATTTTGATGCGGCACATGCCTCGGTAACCAAAAAGTCCCGACACTGAGTGAGGTGTACTTGTTCACGGACGCATACGTATAGTATATATGCTAGTCCCCTCCCACCTCTTTGACGCGTAATATATACCACCATAACACAAACAAAAAACATTACACCTTGCTGGTCAAATTAACCTCACTGCCGGTTGTTCGTCAAAGTGATGGACGATGACCTCGCGGGCCCACAGAAAGCGTCACATGCGAGTATCGAGTGTCGTGTAGGACAACCATCGACTGCATGTGGCCAAAACTTTTATGTATGAAAGGGTTGTATAATGTTTTAAATAATGATTTCACGACTCTGATGTGGCACCAACCTGCCTAACAAAACGGCCAGCCCACACGGTGGCTCACAACTCATAGTGTACTACGATCCACCCGCCACTCCCAGACGCACACACCCACACACACACACCGCGAATTCACCGCAACTACGATGCATGTTAAATTAATTATCCCGCGGTGAACATACATGTTACCGAAGGAGGGACGTTTTAATTTCAAAAAATTCACAGAGATCATTAAGACGTTTTAGTACATTGATTGATTGATTTTCTATGGATATAATGTGCAAAAATCAAATTTGAGCTACATGCACACGTGACAGTGCACCTAAATGGATTGCAAAAACACATGTGTCTCACTGGGTGCATGTTTACTCCCAGTGCAACAAATTTCAAACATTGAGAATCTTGATTTTTAAATTCTAGTACATCCAAAACTTATTTGAAGTTCATGAAACTTATCGTGTTGTCATATGGACACCAATACAAAGTGGCATTGTACTTTTCATTTGTCAAATTTGAGACCAGTTTTGATGTAATCTTTATCTAATTATAGACGGGAGATTATTAATAATCTTTACCTAATAATAAAGCAAATTGGGTTTCTTTCGTCCGTCATGGCATTTTTTAGAAAAGTTCCTCTATTTCAGAGAATTCAACCCGCAGTCCTGTTTTAAGTTAAAACGAATCGTTATTGTCATATTTTACACAAAGTCCACGTCTTTTCTTGAAATCAACCCGTCGTCCGGATTTAAGTCATGCCCGAACCGTTATTTTACATTTTTCGAAAACCCACCTGATGTTTTAGGTAATTCATCCGCGGATCATATTCAAGTCAAACAAATACTTTTTAAAATCATCCATATCTTTTAAACCGTAACTCCGATTTGAACATGTTATATATGAAATTTGATTAGAAAAATATGTAGAATATGAATATGATGTTATTTTTACCTGTTAAGTATTTTTAAATATTATTTTGGAATATATTTGAGTCAAAAACAAATGTTTTTCTAAATCATCTGTATCTTTTAAACCGTAAATTCGATTTTAACATATTATATATGAAATTTTATTAGAAAAATGTGTGGGATCTAAATATGATGTTAATTTTACCTGTTAAATATTTTTAAAATATTGTTATGGAAGCAAACTTATAATTTATAGCGCAAGATCCGTTTTTTTCATATCGGCGGCGATCCAGGTTGCAAATAAACACCCCACTATAACCATATAGGGAAAAGAAAACATCGATAACTACACATGCATACCTCTAAAAAATGTCGCAGGGGAAAACAACAGATTTCTCATCGCGGGAGTAAGAGAAAGCGAGATCGAGAGAGAGAGAGAGGGAGGAGAGAGGGAGGAGAGAGGGAGAGAGAGACGTCTTAGGATTATCCATATTCAACACACGTTTTTTGTTGTTTTGTGTGAACACCGAGGCCATCGCCGACGAGGGTGAGAAGGAGGATAAGCGGCAACACAAATATGATGCCTCGCAAAAATAAAGGAGATTGACCTATTGTGGTCTTGAGTGATGGTTGTTGAGTTAAGAGCGTGTGTTATGTTTTCTCTCCCGTTGCAACGCACAGGCTCTTTTGCTAGTTGGGAACCAATATCCCAAATGGATTATTTATTCGAACCGTGAGTGTTAGACCAAAAATGGATACATACCATGCTTCGGTTAAGCAATAAAGCGGCAGCATTAATCATCCAAATAGAAAAACAATATACGTGCCGCCGCACAACTCGTGTGGCGTGCGAGCAGGCGTGAGTTGACGGGACGCATGTGAGCAGTCCGCCGCGCAGGCAGACGAGGAGGCGCGCGTGCAGGTGTGTGAATTGACGAAGGCGTCCTCGCTGCACAGTGTCATCGGGAGGCGTGCGAGTAGCTGTGTGAAACTTTGGTAGGCATGCAAGCAGTCCGGTGCGCACGCTCACCGGGAGGCGAGCCGTCGGTTTGACCACCGCCCGCCTCTCTCCCACAACTCCCACTACTCCATATTAATGGTGCGCCCGAGCGGCCGCACCCCCGATCCTCGCTATGCACACACAATCCTCTCTCTCCGCTTGCAACCTCGACGCCGCTCTTAGTCCTCAAAGCCGTCAGTGTATGAGGATGCCGCCGAAGCGCCCCATCGGAGGGAGTGGTGACGCCGGGGCTGCTAAAGCACCAGAGCACGGATTGGAGATGGAGACAGAGGTTGCCGTCACCGCCGGCGAGTTAACGCTGCACCCTGACATCGTCGACGGCGTCGAGCTTCCACAGCCAGAGGCGGAGTTCCACACCGACTCCGACGACCACTCCGGCGACAACTCGGACGACCACTCCAACGACGACTCCGACGACCACTCCAGCGACGACTCTGACAACGATGGACAGCTGGTTAGTCATCTATACCCATTTATGTGTCAAATAGATCATAGGGTTTCTCTGGTTACTCCTGCCTCCCCCTTTTTGGAATAGAAATCTTGTGGTTATGTTCTCCCAATCCATGAAATCTGAGTAAGTTTCGTTAGATCCGTGTAGTGTATTGATTGTTTGAATGGTACAGGTGATAAGTGATTAGTTGTTTCATCTGTGCAAATGATTTTTGCTAGTAATCCGACTAGGGTTAGTGTTCGTGCTAATAATTCCTAGCCTAGACTTGACAATTGATTTTGAATGACCTACCTATGTTTGTGCCATTATTTTCTTCAAGATTGGTCTGTACATAGACGACCGTGCTTAAAAATCGAACCATAATCTCTGGATATGTATAAATAAATAGCCATAAATTCCTAATCCTACTTCACGGCATGTAATCAGTGATTTGATGCCAAATTTGTTTTACTATTTGTATAGGTGATGTCTGACGATGTGGACAGCGAGGATGAAGATGTCCAGAGGAGGTACAACAGGAAAATCCTGAGGGAGTTTTATGCGGGAATGCATAATAGGCATATTATGACCTGAAACGGCGGCTATGGATGCCCATTTTGCAACCAGAAGCTTCATGACGCGTATCTAAGTGTTCTGGCGCATGCAAGAGGATGGGCCGTTGGCTCCTTCAAGAAAAAGTATTCTCGCAGGGTGGCGCACGGAGCGTATGCTGAGTACCTGGAGAAGCTTCAGGATCGTGCCGGCCTGTGAGATGAGATGTGGGATGGATGGAACTATATATGTACGCTTGAGTATGCTTAATATTGTTGAACTATGTACTACTTATGGTTGAACTATGCTTATCTATGTGTACGCTTATTATCTATGTTTGGGTATGTTAATTATTTCGCCAAATTTTGGTAAAAATTACAATGGGGGACCAATAAACCAGGACAGAGGTAGTACGTCAATCACACACGGCTCCCAAAATTGCAACCGTGTGCAATGACTTTCATTTCGTCTGCTACGTCAACCACACATGGTTCGCTCTAGCAAACCGTCGCCCCTAAAATTCTTTGTGGGACAGAAAACCCTCACCACCCAATTCAAAAAAAAAACCTCACCATCCCCACGTCACAAAAACCCTCACCCCGCCCACCACCCACCTCGGCCCCTCCGGTACGTTCCCCATTCACACCTGCACAAGCTCCTCCGCGTCTATGCCATGGCACCGCCTATCGCGGCGGTAAACACTTAGCTCTCCGCCTGCCGCCGCCGCCAGGCTGCCGGCAAAGCCCGCCGCATGTTGCCACTTCCGCTTGCCGCCACCTATCGCCATCGACTTTCTCGACGCTGCTCGCGGTCAAACCAGCTCCGCTCGGTTGGGGAATCTGTCATGCTAAGGGTTCTTTCTCATGGACGACAAGGTAACTAATTTAACGAGATATTATCTCATCTCTTATCCCAGTTCATCTGCCTCCTTTAATCACCCGGCGGAAATTGCCGTGAATTCATTTTTATTCGAGCTGATTTGAGGGTTTTCTTTCATTCATAGAATGTATAGTGTGCCAATACTTCAGGACTTGGCGACTGCCACCAGAGATTCCATCTCATCATACCAGATAACTTGAGGACGCGTGCGGTATGTTCAATCTCACCCTAAATCAGTTGGCATGGCCTACTTTCCTGAACATATTCTAAATATTGCTACATTTGGATAAAAGGTGCCACATGCACCATATACGTCAAAGGGGATTTCCCCCCCTCTTCTTTCTATATGAGGCAAATTAATGATGTATTGTTCTTTCGATTACTCTCATATTTCCATGACATCATGTTTACCCTATCTGTTTAATTATAGACTTGTGTCCTTTGATTTCAACTGTTGTACAGTTCTTTCAATTTGGGCCCATTTTTGCATTTACCATATTTTCTTTAACAACCCTACCATTTTCTGCAGGACATCCCTCGCTATGCAACAAATTATGTAGTGCACAATTTTTCCCTTTACATACATCAAGGCTCCACGAATGTCATACTGCACACAAACCATGGATTTACAATCGTTGCTACTGTAAGACTTGATGAACGTGGTGACTCCTATTTTGGCACTGACTTTTGGAATGAAATTGCAAAGTTTTATGTACTAAAAGCTAGCACTAAAATTGCACTGCAATAGAAGGGCCTGGTCATGAGATATATGCTAACTTCCCCGACAAAATCATCCTTCCAGACTTTATTCGAAGTAAGTTTTCTTTTCAACTATCTGCATATGTTGACTTACCCACCAATGTCAAATGAATTGTGTAGTATTTAAGCAACCAATTGATGTTCCCTTATCTTACTATATTCCTACCTAATAACTTCTAGTTACCAATACACTTTTCTATTGCCCTATTTTAACTAAATATTCCCAGTACTCGCATTTCTATCAGAAAGCACCGCTGACAAGGAGACTCTGGAGGTGGAGAACGGGGCTGCCAACAAGCGGAGGCGGGGCGAGCTAGAACCGCAAGCGACTCCAGCAGGCCTAGACTTAATCAGCAGCCTCCCCGATGATATGTTGAGAGTCATCATCTCCCTCCTCCCAATCAAATATGGGGCGCGGACAACCCTCCTTTCCGGGCGGTGGCGCCCCCTATGGAACTCCAGCCCTCTCGACCTCATCCACACCCACGAGCTCTGCCATGGCTATCGCAAAAGCTTGGATGCGTTCTCCAAGATCCTTGGCAGTCACCTTTTCCCAACCAAAGGCCTTAGAATGGGAAAGTTCCATTCCAACGGCAAGGATTGAGCCAAGCTTGAAGACTTGTTCCAATCCCCTGCCCTAGATCAGCTCGTGGAGCTCACTTTTGATGATGGGAATATGCGGTCGCTGCCAACGTCCGCACTCCGCCTCGCGCCCACGCTGCGCGTCGCCAAGTTCAGGAACTGCCATTTCCCACCCTTCAATGACACGCCCGCTCTTATTCTACCACGATTGAAGCACCTCGAGCTCATCGCCGTCTGCCTCTCAAAGGGTGACATGGAGTGCCTGCTCCGTGGCTGTACTGCACTCGAGTACCTTCGTCTTCAGGCGATCAATGGGTTGAGTACCTTCCACATCACCTCCATGACTCTCCGGACTATTTATGTGTGTTGCTGGTGTGGCAGGAAGACATCACAAAAGGTGGACCATGATATGGTCATCCAGGACACACCTACACTTGAGAGATTACTTGTAGTTGATAAAGAAGGTCCAAAAAAATCAATGTCATTTCCGCGCCGAAATTAACAGTGGTGTGCTATTCGTCTGACAAATAGTCCGAACTTGTTATTGGATCCACACCCGTTCAGGTACAACAACCGCCTTCTACCTCTCCTTCTACAAATTATCATTATTTCTAATTTTGAAGATGTTTGTCCGTCTGTCATTCAGAAAATGATTCCGACAAGCTTGACTCCAAAACTGCGCACAGTGAAGGTCTTGGCACTACAATCTATCGGGCCCGACCTAGAGCAAGTTGTCAGTTTCCTGAGAGCTTTCCATGCCTGGAGAAGCTATATATCGAGGTGATGTTCCTTTCCTGTTAAATGTTAACCATAAGGGAGTTCAATTTGTGACACCTTTTTCCAAGTTTACAATGACAATGTACTATGATTTTTGAAGGTTCTCTTGGAGGATTTCAGTACATACATGCCCCCCCCCCATATTGGTTGCTTGATCCATATTGTCGGTGTCAAAACCGGTGGATCTCGGGTAGGGGGTCCCGAACTATGCGTCTAGGCAGATGGTAATAGGAGACAGGGAACACGATGTTTTTACCCAGGTTCGGGCCCTCTCGATGGAGGTAAAACCCTACTCCTGCTTGATTGATCTTGATGATATGAGTATTACAAGAGTTGATCTACCACGAGATCGAAGAGGCTAAACCCTAGAAGCTAGCCTATGGTATGATTGTTGTTGTTGGCCCTACGGACTAAACCTCCGGTTTATATAGACACCGGAGGGGGCTAGGGTTACACAGAGTCGGTTACAATGAAGGAGATCTACATATCCGTACTGCCAAGCTTGCCTTCCACGCCAAGGAGAGTCCCATCCGGACACGGGACGAAGTCTTCAATCTTGTATCTTCATAGTCTAACAGTCTGGCCAAAGGATATAGTCCGGCTGTCCGGATACCCCCTAATCTAGGACTCCCTCAGTAGCCCCCGAACCAGGCTTCAATGACGATGAGTCCGGCGTGCAGATTGTCTTCGGCATTGCAAGGCGGGTTCTTCTTCAAACTCTGAGTACCTGCTAAATAGTGTATGGCTTTTCGTAAATGTTGCGCTTCTTGGCTTCTGCGTCCAATAATGGCCATCTTCCATGTGTCAAGCGAATGTGAGGAGCCATGGTGTTTTTACATTTACCACCCCATCTATGTGAATGAACTATCTATTAACGAGACGAGGATTCTCAGATCCAAACCACACCATCCTCCCTCAGCGAGCATTCATCGGAGCGCGCCCGAAAAAATCCATCCCAACATGGCCGACCAGCTCATCTCCTCCTCTCGCTCCCGGAGCCCCAAGCCCGGAGATTGGGAGAAGTGTTCTGTCCCGCACAGCCAATTAGTGAAGCTACAGACCCAGGGATTCCTCCCTCCAGCATATATGGTCCCGGTTCGAGCCGGGCTCGCCACCTATAACGGCAGGGAGCAAGCGGAGAGCTTTCCCAACCCCTCTAAGGGGGAGTGGGTATGCTTTGTCCCTTATTTGCTAAGGGGACTCGGATTTCCAATCCATCCATTTCTCCGAGGGCTCCTGGAGTTCTACGGCCTCCATTGCACAACCTCACCCCTGCCTCCATACTGCACACCGCTGGTTACATAGCCCTTTGCGAGCCGTTTTTGGGTTGCGAAGCTCATTTCGCGACGTGGAAGAAGTTGTTCTGCCTTGTGCCCCGTACACAAAAGGGATCAATATATCAAGTGGGCGGAGCCGAAGTATGGCGTGTCGCCGGGACCGGATACCTATCCGGTACCCCGAAGAAGACGTCCGAGGACTGGCCTTTGGAGTGGTTTTATATGGAGGATGTTCCTCTCCCGGATCCTATCCGGATTAGTCTTCCTGAGTTCGACAATGCCCCTTTGAAGAAACGCCTAAGCTGGCGCCCACGGAGCCCACAGGAGGAAGATGATAGAGACGTATTTTATCTGATGGGCCGGATAAAGTTGCTGGCCAAATCAGGACTGACCATAACCGAGGTTATGGCAATATGCATTATGCGGGGGGTGCAGCCACTTCAATATCAAGGCCACCCCATGTGGCACTTCAACGGGGAAGATGATGCCACTTGGTGCGGGCGCAACGGACTGGATTCAGTTGCTGCTCTAGCAAAAATTCTATCCGATCTGTATAAGGGGGAAGAAGAGGAGTTCCTCCGCATCAAGCCACGGGATGGATTCTCCATGAACAACCCTCGAAGTTGGGTGAGCTTCCGCTCTTTTTACTTCCATCCTACCCTTGTTTTCGTGGTAAATATTTACCTTGTCGTTTCATCGCAGGAACTGCGTAAGGCGGTAGGGGAGATCAATAGCCCACCTCCACAACCGGAGGATCCTGAGCGGGTCCTTGACCCCGGCCTGAAATAGGATCCGGACATATTCGTGGAGCTGATTGATAGGATTTTCTATCAGCTAAGCTGTGATGATGCCATGGTGGCCATTATAGCCGACTACCCTGGGCTACTCCCAGCCTCGCAGGTAAATGAGACCGGAGTCCCAACCTTTGAAAAGGATTTCCTTTTATGCACTTCACCTACCGTATACAAACGGTGTTTTATAGGGAAGGCCCTCGGGACGCCATGCCGAGCCGGCGGCGACACACCAACAAGGGGTTTCAAAGCCGGACAGGCTAAAGAGGAAGGCGGTCTGGACGGAGACGTCGGCGCAGAGGTATGATGCAACACCTCACTCCATGGTTGTTGTCTTTAAAAACATAATAAGACCCGTGTTTCCTAGAAGGAAGAACACTCATCGGACAATATCCGGAGAGGTCCCCGATCACGCCTCTACCAGTCGGGCTCCAGGGCCGGACACAGAGGCGGAAGCTAACATGAGGTATACGTCGGATGCTCCTTCTACAGAGGATGCGGATAAGATATCCGCTACGAATTTCAAAGTGGAGAGCGCCATGAATCACAGGCGTCGCCGAGCCGTACTCCGTGACGCTTGTTTATCCCGAGAGGCGTTTGATGCATTCAACTTGGGAGGTGCGTACATCCGTGCTGCTCAAAATGGTCTAGCCAGAGCCACGAACCAGTATGTAAAGGATGTACGGGTAAGAAAATTTGATGAGTATATATATCAGTAGCCCCTGAGACTTGAAACAGTTGGCACAACTGATTTAAGGATCATGTATTGTGCAGGTTATTACAGAGAAGAATACTCGACTGTCACAGGAGCTGGAGGAATGCAAGACCCAACTTTGGGCCACCGTTGCCGCATTGAAGGAACCTGATGTTGGGGATCGTTGCAGAAATTAAAAAAAATTCTACGCGTCGCCAAGATCAATCTATGGAGAAACTAGCAAAGTGAGGGGGTGCATCTTCATACCCTTGAAGATCGCGAGTCGGAAGCATTGCAAGAACGTGGTTGGAGGAGTCGTACACGTAGCGATTCAGATCGCGGCCGAATCCGATCTAAGAACCGAACAACGGTGCCTCCGCGTTCAACACACGTGCAGCCCGGTGACGTCTCCCGCACCTTAATCCAGCAAGGAGGAGGGACAGGTTGAGTGAGGGAGTCCTGGATTAGGGGCTCACCGGACAGCCGGACTATATCCTTTGGCCGGACTGTTGGACTATGAAGATACAAGATTGAAGACTTCGTCTCGTGTCCGGATAGGACTCTACTTGGCATGGAAGGCAAGCTAGGCAATACGGATATGTATATCTCCTCCTTTGTAACCAACCTTGTGTAACCCTAGCCCCCTTCGGTGTCTATATAAACCGGAGGGTTTAGTCCGTAGGACAACATACAATCATACCATAGGCTAGCTTCTAGGGTTTAGCCTCTTCGATCTCGTGGTAGATCAACTCTTGTAATACTCATATCATCAAGAATAAATCAAGCAGGACGTAGGGTTTTACCTCCATCAAGAAGGCCCGAACCTGGGTAAAACATCGTGTCCCCTGCCTCCTGTTACCATCCGCCTTAGACGCACAGTTCAGGACCCCCTACCTGAGATCTGCCGGTTTTGACACCGACATTGGTGCTTTCATTGATAGTTCCTCTGTGTCGTCGCTATTAGGCTTGATGGCTCCTACTATCATCGATAGCGATGCAGTCCAGGGTGAGACTTTTCTTCCCGGACAAATCTTTGTGTTAGGTGGCTTCGCACTGTAGGCCAACTCGCTTGGCCATCTGGAGCAGATTGAAAGTTACGCCCCTGGCCACCAGGTCAGGTTTGGAAGCTTAAATTACACGGCCGATATCCGCGGAGACTTGATCTTTGACAGATTCGAGCCCCTGCTATAACACCCTCGATGCGACTATATCTCCCACGTGTCGAGGCATGACTTAGAGGCATAATCGCATTGAAGGCATATGTCGCAAGTTAGGCAATCTTCACAACATCCCATGTAATATAATAATGAAAGGGAAGATTACATGGTTGGCTTACACTCGCCACGTCAATCAAGTACATTAATAACATTACATCATCCAAACACTCATGGCCCGACTACGGCGCCAAAATAAAAGAGAACCCAACATGCGACAACGGTCCCGTTCACCCCCAACTGGGCACCACTACTGATCATCGGGAAAGGAGACATAGTAACGTTGTGAGTCTTCGTCGAACTCCCACTTGAGCTCATACGCGTCTCTTGGAGCGGAATCATCAGGCCCTGCATCTGGTGTAATAGTAATCTGTGAGCCATAGGGACTCAGCAATCTCGCACCCTAGCGATCAAGACTATTTAAGCTTATAGGTAAGGCAAGGCAAAATATGAGTGGAGCTGCAGCAAGCGACTAGCAAGTATGGTGGCTAACTTATTCGCAAAGGAGAGCGAGAAGAGGAGGCAAAGCACAAGCGAGAAACTAGAGAGCAACCTGCGCAAACATTACTCCAACACCGTGTCCACTTCCCGGACTCCGCCGAGAAGAGGCCATCACGGTAACGCACTCGGTTAATTCATTTTAATTAAGTTAAGGTTCAAGTTATCTACAACCGGACATTAACAAATTCCCATCTTCCTATAACCGCGTGCACGGCTTTCGAAAGTTCAATCCCTGCAGGGGAGTCCCAACTTAGCCCATGACAAGCTCTCACGGTCAACGAAGGAATAGACCTCCTCCCAAGACGTTCCGATCAGGCTCGGTATCTCGGTAATTCAAGACACTTCGACAGGTTAAAACAAGACCAGCAACACCGCCCGAATGTGCCGACAAATCCCGATAGGAGCTGCACATATCTCTTTCTCAGGGCACACTCAGATGAGCCAGACGTCGGGTAGGCCAGCCCAGAGTTGCCCCTGGTAGCCCCGGACATCGCTCAGTTGGACCAACACTCAGAGGAGCACTGGCCCGGGGGGGGTTAAAAATAATGATGACCCTTGAGTCTGCAGAACCCAAGGGAAAGAAAAAGGCTAGGTGGAAAATGGTAAGACCAAGGTTGGGCATTGCTGGAAAAGCTTTAAACAAGGCGAACTATCAAGGGGTTCCCATTATAACCCAACCGCGTAAGGAACGCAAAATCCGGGAACATAACACCGATATGACGGAAACTAGGGCGGCAAGAGTGGAACAAAACACTAGGCGAGAGGCCGAGCCTTCCACCCTTTACCAAGTATATAGATGCATTAAGATAACATGGCAATATAATGATATCCCAACAAGTAAATAAAAGATGTTCCAACAAGGAACGGCCTCCAATCTTCACCTGCAACTAGCAACGCTATAAGAGGGGGCTGAGCAAAGCGGTAACATAGCCAATCAACGGTTTGCTAGGACAAGGTGGGTTAGAGGTTTGACATGGCAATTTGGGAGGCTTGCAAGAAAGTGGTAGGCATCGTAGCAATGGCATAGCAAAACACCGAGCAAACTAGCATAGCAAAGATAGTAGTGATTTCGAGGGTATGATCATCTTGCCTGCACAGTTGTCAGAGTTGACTGGATCCTCGAAAGCAAACTCAACGGGCTCCTCGTTAGCGAACTCGTCTCCCGGCTCTACCCAAAAAAGACAAACAAGCAACAAGAACACAATCAACCACGTGCAAACTCAAACAACACAATGCAAGGATGATATGATATGCGGGATGCGATGCGGGATGCAAAATGCAAGATATGACAGGAAATGCATGAACCTGGCCTCAAATTGGAAATCCAAGTGCGCCACTGGAAAGATGAGATGAAATTGCTTGAAAACGATATAAAGAACGCCGGAATCGGAGTTACAGTTTGGAAATGGCAAGCGATTCAAATATGACACCGGTCTGCGATTTACAGCAAGTAGGCATCTAAAAGCAACGAAATGAACATGCTACAGCACCCAAACATGACAACAAAATACATGGAAGGGATGCACTCAAGATGCTTAACAAAAGTCTAGCACTGAGCTACGGCCATTTCATCCATTAACAGGTTCAAACAAGCATGGCAAAAATGCAAATGACAAACAGATCTCAGACTTGGTGAAATTAACACTTGTCTGAAATTTCAGATCATATAGCCCTCTTCGGAGCAACAAAACAACATGCTACAAGACCTGAACATGACAAGGAAAGACATGGCATGGAGCTACTCGACAAGCTTAACAAAAGTCTCTTAGTGACCTTGAGCCAAAAGGGATCAGAAAATACAATTGCAAGCACGTGAACATAGCAAAAACATAATCAGTTTTCAGACTTAGTGAAAACTGGGACATGCTGAAACATAACTCACGAAGGCATGTTTACGAGCTCGATGCACTCACCACGGTGCAAGTCATGGCAAGGAAAGCATACAACCATAAATAAGGCACAAAACACAAGCTAGACATGGCAAGAACAATAGCATAGCATGCACGGATCAACTACAACAACACCGGAAAAATTGCAAACAAGTTGACAATCTGCCCATATTCACAAAGTAGCAAAAGTAGAGCTCGATTGACTCAAGCTAGGGTGCTCCATAATTGCAAACAAAGACATGGATGGATAGAGCACTACAATATTAACAAAACTCCCTTACTGATCATCCTCAAAAGAGGCACGGATCACTAGGAAACAATATGAACATATGGCATCATGAACTAAACAACTCCAGGACTTGGTGAAATCACTAAGTCCCTGAAAACAGAATTAGCAAGTGACCTCTTTGCAAGCTTGCACTAGTCACCACACACATCCTAAAAATACATGGGTTGCACCTCTGGAGAGATGACAAAACCCTTAACAAAACATATGTAGAACTCACGGGCATAGCATGCACACAATAATCATGGCAAAAATGACAAAAGTGCTAAACGGAGTAGCAGATCTGACAATTAACTCAAGTAGCCCTCTTCTAACAGAATTTCGGGCATCAAGATGAGCTCAAATGAAAATTATGCAATGGAATGAAATGATGTGCTCTCTGATATAAACATTTTGATATGCTATATGCATGAATCGGAGCCACGGATGCAAAGTTACGGAGCCGCGAACATGGGCATATGAACTAAAAATATCTGGGACTTGGACGAAAATGACCTAGGGTTTTTGGATCTCGATCTCGCGCACGGGAACCGAGGCAAAAACCGGAGAGGTGGCGGCCGGCTCTGGCGAGGGCGTCGGGCGGCGGCTCGGCGGCGCGGGGGCCGGGCCGGCGGCTGGTGGCGGCGGGCGCGGCGGCGCGGCGCGGCGCGGCGGCGGCGGCTGCTGGTGGCGGCGCGGCGCGGCGGCGGTGGCTGGTGGTGGCGGCGCGGCGCGGCGGCGGCGGCTGGCAGGCGGAGGCGGCGGCGGCGGCGCGAGGCGGCGGGGAGCGGGAGCGGGCGCGGGCGGCGGAGCGCGCAGTAGCGGGCCGCGGGGGCCGGACCTGGGCTCCCGGGCCGCGGCGGCGGCTGGCGGTGGAGCGCCACGTGGCGGCTCCCGGTTGGGGCGGCGGCGACGTCCGGCGCGGGGCGGACAATGTCCGGCGCGGGGCGGACAATGTCCGGCCGCGCGAGGTGGAAAATTTAGGGTTTCGGAGAGGGAGATCCGGATTTCGGGGAAGGGGTCTATTTATAGGCATAGAGGGAGCTAGGAGAGTCCAAATGAGGTGCGGTTTTCGGCCACGCGATCGTGGTAGAACGCTCTAGGACATGGAGCAGAGTTTGGTGGGTTTTGGGCCAAATTGGAGGGGTGTTGGGCTGCAACACACACGAGGCCTTTTCGGTCCCTCGGTTAACCGTTGGAGTATCAAACGAAGTCCAAATGGTACGAAACTTGACAGGCGGTCTACCGGTAGTAAACCAAGGCCGCTTGGCAAGTCTCGGTCCAATCCGGAAATGTTTAATCCCCACACACGAAAGAAAGCTAGAAATGACCACCGGAGGAGAACAAAGTGCCGGAATGCAAAACGGACAACGGGGAAAATGCTCGAATGCATGAGATGAACACGTATGCAAATGCAATGCACATGATGACATGATATGAGATGCATGACAACGACAACAACACACGGAGACAAAAGACCCGAACCCGAGAAAATAAATATAACTTAACGCCGGAAACGGCAAGAGTTGGAGTACAAATAGGGAAAGTTACATCCGGGGTGTTACAACACTCCACCACTACGAAAGGATCTCGTCCCGAGATCTAGGACTGAAAGAACGCCGGGTACTCAGAACGGAGGTGATCCTCGCGTTCCCAGGTAGCTTCACGGTCGGAATGGTGTGACCACTTGACTTTGAGAAATTTGATCGACTTGTTGCGAGTCTTGTGTTCAGTCTCTTCAAGGATAGCAACGGGGTGCTCACGATAAGAGAGATCTTCTTGGAGCTCAATGTCCTCGAAGTTGACGGTGCGGTCAGGTGTCTTGAAGCACTTTCGAAGCTGAGAGACATGGAACACGTCATGAACATTTGCAAAGTTTGAAGGAAGCTCGAGTTGATAGGCGAGGTCGCCTCTCTTGCTGACAATCTTGAAAGGTCCCAAGTATCTAGGGGCAAGCTTCCCTTTGATACCGAAGCGACGAGTACCTTTCATAGGAGAGACGCGGAGGTAAACATGATCTCCGATCTCGAAAGCCAAATCACGGTGCTTACTATCATAGTAGCTCTTCTGGCGGAATTGGGCCGCTTTGAGGTTATCTCGAATGACTTTGCACATTTCTTCTGCCTCTGTGATTAAGTCATTACCCAAAAGCTGACGTTCACCGGTTTCGGACCAGTTGAGAGGGGTACGGCACTTCCTGCCATACAGAATTTCAAATGGGGCCTTGCCCGAACTTGCTTGAAAACTGTTGTTGTAGGAGAATTCAGCATAAGGAAGACAATCCTCCCACTTCATGCCGAAGGAGATCACACAAGCCCTGAGCATATCTTCAAAAATCTGGTTGACACGCTCGACTTGACCGCTTGTTTGAGGATGGAAAGCTGTGGTGAAGCGGATGTTGGTGCCCATGGCCTTCTGAAAAGAATCCCAAAACTTCGAGGTAAAGATGCTGCCACGGTCTGAAAAGATCACTTGAGGAATACCGTGCGGAGAGACAATACGAGAGGTATATAGTTCCACCAATTGAGCTGTAGTGATCGACTCTTTGATAGGCAGAAAGTGAGCCACTTGGTGAGTTTGTCGATGACAACGAATATAGCATCATTACCAGGCTTGGACTTTGGAAACCCAGTCACGAAGTCCATTTCAATGTGGTCAAACTTCCATTCTGGAATGGCAAGAGGTTGGAGGAGACCTGCTGGCCTTTGGTGTTCTGCCTTCACTCTTCTGCAGACATCACATTCATTCACGAATTGAGCGGTCTCGTGCTTCATTCGAGTCCACCAATAAGCTTGCTTAAGGTCCTGATACATCTTCGTGCTCCCAGGGTGGATGGAGAGGAGAGAATTGTGAGCCTCGTTCATGATCACTTTACGAAGGTCACCTTTGGGCACAACAATACGTTCCTCGAAGAAGAGAGTGTCCTTGTCATCAAGGCGATAGCACTTGTACTTGGGTTGACTCTTGGCAATCCCAATCTTCACCTTTTTCACCATAGCATCAAGAAGCTGAGCTTGGCGAATCTGGTCTTCTAAGGTAGGAGAGACTTGCAGGTTGGCAAGGAAACCTTGAGGAACAACTTGCAGATTAAGTTTGCGGAAAGCTTCACAAAGCTCGGGTTGATAAGGCTTAAGAATCAGACTGTTGCAGTAAGCTTTCCTGCTCAAAGCGTCAGCAATCACATTGGCCTTGCCTGGAGTATACTCAATACTCGGATTATACTCTTGAATCATTTCGACCCAACGAGTTTGCCTGAGGTTGAGATTAGGCTGAGTGAAGATGTACTTGAGACTCTTGTGATCAGTGAAAATGTCCACTTTTCTTCCTAGTAGAAGATGTCTCCAAGTCAAAAGAGCATGCACAACTGCCGCCAACTCGAGATCATGAGTGGGGTAGTTCTTCTCATTAGGCTTTAACTGGCGAGATGTATGAGCAACAACTTTCTTCTCTTGCATCAAAACTGCACCAAGACCTTGGAGAGAGGCATCACAAAAGACCTCGTACGGTTTGGATTCATCAGGTGGAGTCAGAACTGGAGCAGTGATCAATTTCTCTTTCAAAGTGTTGAAAGCAATGTCACACTCCGGAGACCAAACGTACTTGACGTGCTTCTGCAGAAGATTTGAGAGAGGCTTCGCGATCTTAGAAAAGTTTTCAACGAATCTTCGGCAATAGCTTGCGAGACCGAGGAAGCTACGGAGTTGCTTCACGTACTGAGGAGGTTCCCAATTCACAATTGCAGACACCTTCTCAGGATTCACGGCAATGCCCTTGGCAGAGATGATATGACCAAGATAAAGAACCTCATCGAGCCAAAATTCACACTTGGAGAACTTGGCGTAGAACTGATGTTCCCTGAGCTTATCGAGAACCAAACGCAAGTGCTTGGCATGATCTTCCTTACTCTTGGAGAAAACCAGAATGTCGTCGAGATAGACCAAAACGAAGTCATTGGTGTAGGCGTTGAAGATGAAGTTCATCATGCGAGAGAACATCGGAGGAGCGTTGGCGAGACCAAAAGACATGACAGTGTATTCATATGAACCAAAGCTTGTTCTGAATGCTGTATTGGGAATATCTTCTTCATGAATGCGAATCTGGTGATAACCCATACGGAGATCAAGCTTGGAGAATACTTGGGCACCTTTGAGTTGTTCGAACAGCTCATTGATGTTGGGAAGTGGGTATTTGTTCTTGATGGTCTTCTTGTTCACTGGACGGTAATCAACACAAAGTCGGTCCGTTCCATCCTTCTTCTTCACAAAAAGAACACCACAACCCCACGGAGAAGAACTAGGCCGGATGAGACCCATTTTCTCTTGAATATCGAGTTGCTTCTTCAGCTCCTTCAACTCTTCAGGTCCGAGCTTGTAAGGACGCTTGCACACAGGTTCCGTGCCAGGCTCAAGATCAATGACGAGTTCGACTGGCCGGTGCGGAGGCATTCCTGGAAGCTCTTCTGGAAAGACGTCTTGATATTCGCAAACAACTGGAATTTGAGAGATGGCATCCAATTCACCCTTCTCATTGAGAGAAAACAGACGAATGGTATCATCACGAGCGGCAAAGACAATTACATCCTCAGACGAATGAGTCAATTGAATCTGCCTAGCTGCACAATCAAGCTAAGCCTTGTGCTTAGAAAGCCAATCCATTCCGAGAATAAGATCAATATCCGAGTTACCAAGAACCACCGGAGAAGCGAGAAACTTGTAATCGCCCAATGTGATAGAAACATCTGGGGCAATAGCGCTTGCACTCATGAATTTACCCGGAGAAACAACAGATAACTGTCTAGGCAAATCTTGCAAAGGCAACTCATGCTTAGAAACAAATGGCCTCGAAATGAAACAATGCGATGCACCCGTGTCAAAAAGAACTTTAGCTGGAATATCATTAACAGGAAGGTTACCCATGATCACATCTGACGAGTCCTCTGCCTGAGCTGCATTCATCAAGTTGACCTTGGCGGACTTGGGGTTATGCTTAACCACAACTGTACTTGCCGATCTGACAGGAGGAGGAGGAGGAGGAAGACGCCTCTGGTTGAAACACTTGTTGGCATAGTGACCCTTCTGTTGGCACTTGTTGCACGTGACCTCAGAAAGCGGACGGTGATACGGAGCACTCGATCTTGGAGCTTGAGACGAAGTCTTGTTCTGAAAGCCAGGGTTGGGTGGGTGGGAAGAACCACTGCCACCTTTACTCTTCTGCTAATACGGCTGACGGAACGGAGGAGGAGGAAGCCAAAACTTCTGCTGCTTGGCCACTTGAGTAGAGGAAGAAGGAGTAGCATCTCTGACTCGCTTCTTGGAAGCATCACACCTCAACTGAGCAGCCTCTTGCTTCAGTGCCATGTTGTAGAACTCATCGTACCTCAAGGGCTCAAAGAGAACAAGAGCGAGCTGGATATCTTCTCTGAGACCACCCCTGAACTGATATATCATGCTCTTCTCATCAGGGACAACTTGTTGTAGTCATAGACAGACAAAGAGCCTTGCTTCAGATTGCGGAATTCCTCGCGCTTGCTTTCAACCACGCTCTGCGGAATATGATGAGCTCGGAAATCTTGACGGAAATCATCCCAAGTGATAACACGTCCACCTCTGGAATCCTTGTACTGCTGGAACCATTCTGCAGCTTGATCTTTGAGTTGGAAGGAAGCGAACTTAACAAAGTCCTCAGGCCTGACGTTACTGCACTCGAAATGCTTACACAGATCCACAAGCCAATCGTCAGCATCAGTTGACTCAACACAATTGCTGAAAGTCTTTGGCCCGTTAGCAAGGAACTGGTTGAGTGTAGCAAAGTGACTCTGATTGCTGCCTTGATTCCCTTCACTGCCTTGATTGCGCTCTTGGAGAATTTGCATGATCAACTGTGTATTTGCATTGGTTGCGGCCATCACAGCTTGCCATGCTTCCAGAGGAGGTGGAGGTGGTGGCGGATCAGGATTCGGAGTCGTGCGCGTTGGAGGAGCCATCCTGAAGAGGTTGACCACCATTAGCACATTGATAGACAAATATTGAAGCTGAACCCAACGGAATGAAAATTGCAACATATAGTCTTCACATCCGAACAAAATGAACGAATGCATTCCTCTTAAAATGGTCGCATATCCATAAATTAAGAAGCCACGTAGAATTAAGGTAGAGAAATAAATCAACAAGGTATGGATCAAGAACGAATAATCAGTAAGAAATCCCAATCTCAAACCAATATCCGTGGAAGAAGAACTAGAGCTACAAGAATTCCCACCTATGAAACTCCCGAACCTTTCCGGTTATGCAATCAGGTCTTGGGGATACAGGGGAAGCATAATATCTCACCCAAACTAGCAAATCCTACATCCAGCTGTATCCATCCTTCAACACATAACCAAGAAACCTTCGGAAACCATCTACCTCAACCTTCGAAAAGCATCCGTTATACAAGTTATGGCGATACTCCCGAACTCCCGCCCCAGTACTGGGTGGCGTCGAGGTTATCTCACCAACGAACTGCATAAAACAGATTTTCGATGTCGGCGTACTAGACTTAGGTATTCCAGAACTGCAACGATAAAATTATGATGACAACACCTCAGAGCTCAACTCCCCGGGACACTTCCACTAAACCCCTGACAGGAGGCACCAAGTCAATGTTCTCATCATAAAACCATCGGAACGATTCCAAGATACCCGCGTGATCCTAAATTTTTTTTTGTGAAATTTGAGAAGAGAAGAGTCTAAACTCTACGTCAGGATGCCTTACCAGAGCGATGAGGAGACTGGGAAGTAAAAGAATTCCTAATCTCTCCGATATATAATTCCTAAAGACTCAAAACATTTTTCTAGACACAACTCGGTCGCTAAAAACGATCAAGCAATGGGGCTCCTAAGGTCGGGGAAGGCTCTGATTACCAACTTGTAACACCCTCGATGCGACTATATCTCCCACGTGTCGAGGCACGACTTAGAGGCATAATCGCATTGAAGGCATATGTCGCAAGTTAGGCAATCTTCACAACATCCCATGTAATATAATAATGAAAGGGAAGATTACATAGTTGGCTTACACTCGCCACGTCAATCAAGTACATTAATAACATTACATCATCCAAACACTCATGGCCCGACTACGGCGCCAAAATAAAAGAGAACCCAACATGCGACAACGGTCCCGTTCACCCCCAACTGGGCACCACTACTGATCATCGGGAAAGGAGACATAGTAACGTTGTGAGTCTTCGTCGAACTCCCACTTGAGCTCGTACGCGTCTCCTGGAGCGGAATCATCAGGCCCTGCATCTGGTGTAATAGTAATCTGTGAGCCACAGGGACTCAGCAATCTCGCACCCTAGCGATCAAGACTATTTAAGCTTATAGGTAAGGCAAGGCAAAATATGAGTGGAGCTGCAGCAAGCGACTAGCAAGTATGGTGGCTAACTTATTCGCAAAGGAGAGCGAGAAGAGGAGGCAAAGCACGAGCGAGAAACTAGAGAGCAACCTGCGCAAACATTACTCCAACACCGTGTCCACTTCCCGGACTCCGCCGAGAAGAGGCCATCACGGTAACGCACTCGGTTGATTCATTTTAATTAAGTTAAGGTTCAAGTTATCTACAACCGGACATTCACAAATTCCCATCTGCCCATAACCGCGGGCACGGCTTTCGAAAGTTCAATCCCTGCAGGGGAGTCCCAACTTAGCCCATGACAAGCTCTCACGGTCAACGAAGGAATAGACCTCCTCCCAAGACGTTCCGATCAGTCTCGGTATCTCGATAATTCAAGACACTTCGACAGGTTAAAACAAAACCAGCAACACCGCCCGAATGTGCCGACAAATCCCGATAGGAGCTGCACATATCTCTTTCTCAGGGCACACTTAGATGAGCCAGACGTCGGGTAGGCCAGCCCAGAGTTGCCCCTGGTAGCCCCGGACATCGCTCAGTTGGACCAACACTCAGAGGAGCACTGGCCCGGGGGGGGTTAAAAATAATGATGACCCTTGAGTCTGCAGAACCCAAGGGAAAGAAAAAGGCTAGGTGGCAAATGGTAAGACCAAGGTTGGGCATTGCTGGAAAAGCTTTAAACAAGGCGAACTATCAAGGGGTTCCCATTATAACCCAACCACGTAAGGAACGCAAAATCCGGGAACATAACACCGATATGACGGAAACTAGGGCGGCAAGAGTGGAACAAAACACTAGGTGAGAGGCCGAGCCTTCCACCCTTTACCAAGTATATAGATGCATTAAGATAACATGGCAATATAATGATATCCCAACAAGTAAATAAAAGATGTTCCAACAAGGAACGGCCTCCAATCTTCACTTGCAACTAGCAACGCTATAAGAGGGGGCTGAGCAAAGCGATAACATAGCCAATCAACGGTTTGCTAGGACAAGGTGGGTTAGAGGTTTGACATGGCAATTTGGGAGGCTTGCAAGCAAGTGGTAGGCATCGTAGCAATGACATAGCAAAAGAGCGAGCAAACTAGCATAGCAAAGATAGTAGTGATTTCGAGGGTATGATCATCTTGCGTGCACAGTTGTGAGAGTTGACTGGATCCTCGAAAGCAAACTCAACTGGCTCCTCGTTAGCGAACTCGTCTCCCGGCTCTACCCAAACAATACAAACAAGCAACAAGAACACAATCAACCACGTGCAGACTCAAACAACACAATGCAAGGATGATATGCTATGCGGGATGCGATGCGGGATGCAAAATGCAAGATATGACAGGAAATGCATGAACCTGGCCTCAAATTGGAAATCCAAGTGTGCCACTGGAAAGATGAGATGAAATCGCTTGAAAACGATATAAAGAACGCCGGAATCGGAGTTACAGTTTGGAAATGGCAAGCGATTCAAATATGACACCGGTCTGCGATTTACAGCAAGTAGGCATCTAAAAGCAACGAAATGAACATGCTATAGCACCCAAACATGACAACAAAATACATGGAAGGGATGCACTCAAGATTCTTAACAAAAGTCTAGCACTGAGCTACGGCCATTTCATCCATTAACAGGTTCAAACAAGCATGGCAAAAATGCAAATGACAAACAGATCTCAGACTTAGTGAAATTAACACTTGTCTGAAATTTCAGATCATATAGCCCTCTTCGGAGCAACAAAACAACATGCTATAGGACCTGAACATGACAAGGAAAGACATGGCATGGAGCTACTCAACAAGCTTAACAAAAGTCTCTTAGTGACCTTGAGCCAAAAGGGATCAGAAAATACAATTGCAAGCACGTGAACATAGCAAAAACATAATCAGTTTTCAGACTTAGTGAAAACTGGGACATGCTGAAACATAACTCACGAAGGCATGTTTACGAGCTCGATGCACTCACCACGGTGCAAGTCATGGCAAGGCAAGCATACAACCATAAATAAGGCACAAAACACAAGCTAGACATGGCAAGAACAATAGCATAGCATGCACGGATCAACTACAACAACACCGGAAAAATTGCAAACAAGTTGACAATCTGCCCATATTCACAAAGTAGCAAAAGTAGAGCTCGATTGACTCAAGCTAGGGTGCTCCATAATTGCAAACAAAGACATGGATGGATAGAGCACTACAATATTAACAAAACTCCCTTACTGATCATCCTCAAAAGAGGCACGGATCACTAGGAAACAATATGAACATATGGCATCATGAACTAAACAACTCCAGGACTTGGTGAAATCACTAAGTCCCTGAAAACAGAATTAGCAAGTGACCTCTTTGCAAGCTTGCACTAGTCACCACACACATCCTAAAAATACATGGGTTGCACCTCTGGAGAGATGACAAAACCCTTAACAATAATCATGGCAAAAATGACAAAAGTGCTAAACGGAGTAGCAGATCTGACAATTAACTCAAGTAGCCCTCTTCTAACAGAATTTCGGGCATCAAGATGAGCTCAAATGAAAATGATGCAATGGAATGAAATGATGTACTCTCTGATATGAACATTTTGATATGCTATATGCATGAATCGGAGCCACGGATGCAAAGTTACGGAGCCGCGAACATGGGAATATGAACTAAAAATATCTGGGACTTAGACGAAAATGACCTAGGGTTTTTGGATCTAGATCTCGCGCACGGGAACCGAGGCAAAAACCGGAGAGGTGGCGGCCGGCTCCGGCGAGGGCATCGGGCGGCGGCTCAGCGGTGCGGGGGCCGGGCCGGCGAGCGTGGCGGCGCGGTGCAGCGCGGCGGCGGTGGCTGGTGGTGGCGGCGCGTCGCGGCGGCGGCGGCTAGCGGGCGGAGGCGCGAGGCGGCGGGGAGCGGGAGCGGGCGCGGGCGGCGGAGCGCGCGGGAGCGGGCCGCGGGGGCCGGACCTGGGCTCCCGGGCCGCGGCGGCGGCTGGCGGTGGAGCGCCACGTGGCGGCTCCCGGTTGGGGCGGCGGCGACGTCCGGCGCGAGGCGGACAATGTCCGGCCGCGCGAGGTGGAAAATTTAGGGTTTCAGAGAGGGAGATCCGGATTTCGGGGAAGGGGTCTATTTATAGGCATAGAGGGAGCTAGGAAAGTCCAAATGAGGTGCGGTTTTCGGCCACGCGATCGTGATCGAACGCTCTAGGACATGGAGCAGAGTTTGGTGGGTTTTGGGCCAAATCAGAGGGGTGTTGGGCTGCAACACACACGAGGCCTTTTCGGTCCCTCGGTTAACCGTTGGAGTATCAAACGAAGTCCAAATGGTACGAAACTTGACAGGCGGTCTACCGGTAGTAAACCAAGGCCGCTTGGCAAGTCTCGGTCCAATCCGGAAATTTTTAATCCCCACACACGAAAGAAAGCTAGAAATGACCACCGGAGGAGAACGAAGCCCCGGAATGCAAAACGGACAACGGGGAAAATGCTCGAATGCATGAGACGAATGCGTATGCAAATGCAATGCACATGATGACATGATATGAGATGCATGACAACGACAACAACACACGGAGACAAAAGACCCGAACCCGAGAAAATAAATATAACTTAACGCCGGAAACGGCAAGAGTTGGAGTACAAATAGGGAAAGTTACATCCGGGGTGTTACACCTGCCTTATGCGCCACGCAGTCACGATGAGTACGATTTAGCTCTACCATCGGACCCTATTCAGGAGATCGCACCGGCGGCCGCTCCGAGCCTCAATTCGGAGCCAGTTGCGCCATCCATGGACGGGTGGATAGACCCCATCACGGAGGCCGTATCCTCAGCGGCGATCGAGCCGAATATCGACCTTACCCTTCACGAGAGCCGTGTTGCTAAACTACCGGATCCTTCTCCGGCCATGGACTCCGAGCCGCCTGCGCCTGTTCCTATCGAATCCGATTGGGCGCCGGTCATGGAGTTTACCACCGCGGATATTTTTCAACACTCGCCCTTCGGCGACATACTGAACTCATTAAGGTCTCTCTCCTTGTCAGGAGGATCCTGGCCAAACTATGTCCGGCAGGATTGGGATGCGGATGACGAAGAAATTCGCCGCCCACCCACCACCCACTTAGTAGCCACTGTCGATGACTTAACCGACATTCTCGACTTTGACTCCGAAGACATCGACGGTATGGACGACGATGCGGGAGACGAAGAGGAACCACTGCCCACAGGGCACTGGACAACCACCTCATCATACGATATATACATGGTGGACACACCCAAAGAAGGCAATGGCGACGAGACAACGGAAGATGACCCCTCCAAAAAGCAACCCAAGCGCCGGCGTCAGCGGCACCGCTCTAAGTCCCGCCAAGGCAAAAGTGGTGATATCGGCACCGGAGATAATAGCACTCCGGAGAGTGTCGAAGACAACAACAATCCCCTCCAGCAAGATTTAGAGCAGGGGGATGGAGGAGCCTGCCCTCCTGGGAGAGCGGCAGATGGAGAGGCGGAGGATGATAATTACATGCCTCCCTCTGAAGACGAGGCAAGCCTCGACGATGATGAATTCGTCGTGCCAGAGGATCCCGTCGAACAAGAGCGCTTTAAGCGCCGGCTTATAGCCACGACAAATAGCCTCAAGAAAAAGCAGCAGCAGCTTCAAGCTGATCAAGATTTGCTAGCTGACAGATGGACTGAAGTCCTGGCGGCCAAGGAATATAAACTCGAACGCCCCTCCAAGAGTTACCCAAAGTGCAGGTTGCTATCCCGACTGGAGGAGGAAGCACCGAAACCAACATCCCGGCGTATGACGCGGCTGATCGGCCACCTCGTGGCCGCAACAGAGAGACATTCCAGCCAAAAGCTCAGCCCGCACCCCGATGTCATTCAAATAAAAAGGCATGGGGAAATACGCCTGACCTGCGAGACGTATTGGAGGACAAAGCAAAACATGCAAGATCGATCTACGGATCACGAGGGTGCGCCACTATGCGAGACGATGATTGTCATGCCAGATACAGTAAAAGTAAGTCCGGCCGGGCCAAACACAGCAGGCAAGACTCATTTGAGCGGCGTCACGATATAGCCTAGTACAGAGGCGCCGCACACCCCTTATGCTTCACAGATGAAGTAATGGATCATCAAATCCCAGAGGGTTTCAAACCCATAAATATAGAATCATACGACGGCACAACAGATCCTGCGGTATGGATCGAGGATTTCCTCCTGCACATCCACATGGCTCGCGGTGTTGACCTACACGCCATCAAATACCTCCCACTCAAGCTCAAAGGACCAGCTCGGCATTGGCTCAATAGCTTGCCAGCAGAGTCCATTGGCTGATGGGAAGATCTGGAAGCCACATTCCTCGACAACTTTCAGGGCACTTATGTGCGACCACCAGATGCAGATGACTTGAGCCACATAATTCAGCAGCCAGAAGAATCGGCCAGGCAATTCTGGACACAGTTCCTAACAAAGAAAAATCAAATCCTCGACTGTCCGGATGCAGAGGCCCTAGCAGCTTTCAAGCACAACATCCGCGACGAGTGGCTAGCCCGGCACCTTGGTCAGGAAAAGCCAAAATCTATCGCAGCCCTCAAGACACTCATGACCCGCTTTTGCACGGGAGAAGACAACTGGCTGGCTCGCAGTAATAACATATCAAAGAACCATGGTACTTTAGATACAAAGGATAGCAATGGCAGGTCACGTCGCAACAAACATAAGCGCCGCATTAACAGCGACAATACCGAGGATACGGCAGTCAATGCCGGATTCAAAGGCTCTAAACCCGGTCAACCGAAAAAGCCATTCAAAAGAAGCACTCCGGGCCCGTCCAGTTTGGACCGTATACTCGATCGCTCGTGTCAAATACACGGGACCCCCGACAAGCTAGCCAACCACACCAACAGGGATTGTTGAGTGTTCAAGCAGGCCGCCAAGTTAAATGCCGAAAATAAAGATAAGGGGTCACATAGCGATGATGAGGTGGAGCCCCGACAGCTGAACACCGGAGGAAAGAAGAGGTTCCCCCCTCAAGTGCGGACTGTGAACATGATATATGCAACCCACATCCCCAAGAGGGAACGGAAGCGTGCGCTCAGGGACGTATATGCGTTGGAGCCAGTCGCCCTGAAATTCAACCCATGGTCTTCCTGTCCGATCACCTTCGACCGCAGGGACCACCCCACTAGTATCCGTCATGGCGAATTCGCCGCATTGGTCCTAGACCCAATCATTGACGGATTTCACCTCACTCGAGTCCTTATGGATGGCGGCAGCATCCTGAACCTGCTTTATCGGGACACTGTGCGAAAAATGGGTATCGATCCCTCAAGGATAAAACCCACAAAAATGACCTTTAAAGGTGTCATACCAGCTGTAGAGGCCCATTGCACAGGCTCAGTCACACTGGAAGTGGTCTTCAGATCTCCGGATAACTTCCGAAGCGAAGAGTTAATCTTCGACATAGTCCCGTTCCGCAGTGGCTACCATGCACTGCTTGGGCGAACCGCATTTGCAAGATTCAATGCGGTACTGCATTATGCATATCTCAAGCTCAAGATGCCAGGACCTCGGGGGGTCATCACAGTCAATGGAAACACAGAGTGCTCTCTCCGCACGGAGGAGCACACTGCGGCCCTCGCAGCAGAAGCGCAAAGCAGCCTCTTAAGGCAATCCACTAGTTCGGTGATTAAGGACCCGGACACCTTCAAGCGCGCCTGGAGTAATCGACAACAGGACCGCCTGGCACGTTCTGAGCTCACATAGCAATGTGGCCCCCACCCCGGTCATAGCCAAACGGCGAAATCCGTGCCACGCGTACATAATTATGCATTAAAAATACCATGGGCACAGGCGGGGAGGGGGGCACGACTGCGGCACGCCCCAAGCCGCGGCTTAAACCGCACTAGGGGCTTCCCGCTTTGTTATTTTTCTCTTTCAGGACTTTAATCTCTGGAAACCCTGTCTGGCAGCATGATTGCCGAACACATGATGCAGCAACCAAGGAGGCAGAAAGCTACGTCACACCACGGAACTCCCAGGTGGATTACGATAACGAGTGAAATATTTGCTTTAATACTATTCCTCAGCTTGCCCTTGGAAGGGACAAGTCAAATAGTCCTACTTTTTGCTTATCGCACTACTTGTATCATTCTGCTTTAACGCACCTTTTTGAATAAACAATGAATAGCATTAAGACTATTATTGCATTCTTCCTTTTTATATATATGTTCATTCACGATATCTAGCACCCGTACACTCTGGTACGGCCAATACGCTAGGGGCTTAAGCATACCCCATAATACGGCGTGAGAAGTCTGAACACTTTCGACAGTGCGGCATCCCGAACTTATAGCATTATATGCATCAATTCCGAATCATGTCTTGGGTCAATAGTTGGGTTTGCCCGGCTCCAATGTTTTGGTACCTTACGTTCCGCTATATCGGCTAAGGTAGCATTGGGAGAACTACTGCGATTGTGCCCTGGTTCTGCTGGGCTAAGCACCTCAGTAGAGAAAGCTAAAACTGACTGTCATGATAAGGCGGGAGACTGGTCGCTGTTCAAGAGGTTTCAAGTCCCTAAAGACTTATGCCGCTTAGAGCGAGGAGTCGGCCCTGTCCAGCTTAAGACGTGTATCGCACCCCGAATTCAGCCTTCCGAATACTAGGGGCTTCACCAAAATTTAAAATTATAGAATTCTATGGCTAAGTGAGAGTGATAATGCATTATAGTCCGATTGCCTTGTTCATTGTGCTGAGGACCTCCCTCGAAGGACCCAACAATGGGAACAAGAGTGCTCAGGTTTATCCCGAACACCGCAGCACTTGTGGTGTGGGGGCAGAAGCCGACGACTAGCCATCTCTCAGATTTGATAAACAGCCAAATAGAAGGTAATATTATAAATTCAGACAAGTGTTGCATAGCGCATATGAACAAGTTTTCATAATACATGATTACACGAGCAAGTTCATTCAGATATTACATATTTTGCACACTCATCCGCTACGAGACAGGCACCCTTCAGGACACCCTTATAGTACATCTCGGGGTGGCGATGCTCCTTGCCCGCAGGCGGCCCTTCCTTCACCAGCTTCACGGCGTCCATCTTGGCCCATTGCACCTTGACACGGGCGAAAGCCCGGCGTGCGCCTTCGATGCAGACGGACCGCTTAATGACTTCCAGCCATGGGCAGGCATCCACAAGTCGCCTCACCAGGCCGAAGTAGCTGTTGGGAAGGGCTTCGCGAGGCCACATCCGGACTATAAAGCCCTTCATGGCCTATTCGGCCGCCTTGTGCAGCTCGACCAGTTGCTTCAGCTGGTCGCTCAGAGGCATCGGATGTTCGGTCCTAGTATATTGAGACCAGAACAGCTTCTCCATTGAGCTTCCCTCCTCGGCCTGGTAAAACTGTGCGGCATCCGACACGCTGCGGGGCAAATCCGCGAATGCTCCTGGAGAGCTCCGGATTCGGGTAAGTAACAAGTAATTTACTTTCACATGCTTGCTTTGCATATAGAATGCCTTACCCGCCGCTATCTTCTTCATCACATCAACCTCCTGGAGGGCCTTTTGAGCCTCGGCCTTGGCATTCTTTGCGCTCTCGAGGGCCGTGGCAAGCTCGGACTCTCGCGTTTTCAAGTCAAGCTCCAACGCCTCGTGCTTCGTCACGAGAGCGTGGAGCTCTTGCTGCACCTCACCCACCCGAGCCTCCTTCCTTTCCCGCTCGGTGCGCTCTTTGGCCGCTTTTTTTCGCTCGGATAGCGCTTGCTTCAGGGTCGCCACCTCGGTTGTGGCCCCTGGCAAATTTACGATGATCATGTCATTTTGCAATCGCATTCTTTTTATATATATATATCCATAGATTAGGTACTACTTACCTTTGTTCTCCTTGAGCTGCCTCTTGGCAAGGCCGAGATCTTCCTTGGACCCTTTCAGGTCCTGCTTCAGTGCGGCAACCTCCGAAGTCAGTGCGGCAGAGGCCAGCAACGAAGCCTGCATACGCATATAGACATACTTATATTAGACTCCTGCGATATTGTTTGATCCTCTGTTCGGCTTTTCTTTGTGAACACCGAACAGAGCATCAGGGGCTACTGTCTATGCGGTAATATTTTTCCTATATTTCAAAAACCTACCTCAAAGCCTGTTAGAAGGCTGGCACAGGCTTCAGTCAGTCTGCTCTTGGCGGACTGAACCTTCTGGACCACCGCACTCATAATAGTGCGGTGCTCTTCGTCGATGGAAGCGATGTGAAGCGCTCCCAACAGATTGTCCGGTGCCTATGGATGGATAGAGGTCACCGACACAGGCGTCTTGCCCCTTTTGGAAGGAGGCCGCCTGCCTGAGTCCGGAACCACTGGAGGTTCCGGCGCGGTGTTCGGCTGAGGGCCGAACTCGGAGCCCTCGGGAGCCTTGCTCCCTCTGCTCTTGGAATCCGGAAGGTCGCCTGGAGGCGCCTCCGGGACTGTCTCCCCTCGACCCGGTGCCTCTTGAGACAATACCTCAGCGTTGTCTGTAGGGCAAGGGGAGGTGGCGGTCAGAAGTGGATCACTATCCATATCCGACGAGCCCAGGGAGCCGTCCGACGAAGATACGTCAATATGGGCTCGTGGCTGTCTGCATAATCATAATTCGGTGTTAGGAGAAGCAGTGCGACAAAGGTATGCTTTGAGTTACTCTAGCATCCGAATACTTATGACTTTGCCAGGGGCTTGGCCCTGAGCAGCCACTCGTCTTCGCCTTCGGCGGTGGTGGTGGAGTAGTCCAGAAGGAGAGTCCTTCCCTTCTTGGACCCTTTGGCCCCCCCGGTTGGGGCGGCCTTCCTTTTTTGTCTCCCCCGACAGGAGGGGGAGCATCTTTATCTTCCTCCTTGTCTTCGGGGGAGGAGTGCGTCGCAGAGTTATCGGACGATGAGTCCGATAAAACCTGGCGTCGGGAACTCTTTCGGGTTCCCTTGGCCTTCTTGGTCTTCTCTGGCACCTTGTAAGGAGACGGAGTCAGCATCTCCGTCAGGAGAGCGTCCGCAGTGTCTCCGGGCAGAGGGGCCAAACAGTTAATCTGCCCTGACGTCTCCACCCAGTCCTATCAAAGGCATGGAGCTCAGACCCCGCACATGATTAAGCTAGGGGAAATAAAATATCCTACCGGATGTATAGAACTCACCGAATGCGCTGGGCGCTTCGTGCTTAGCCCGCGGTCCTCGGTGAGAGAGGGAGGGACCTCGGCGCCCTTGAACAGCACCCTCCAGACGTCCTTGTGCATCGTGTCGAAGAGCTCGCTCAGAGTCTGGTGGTGGGCCGAGTCGCCTCCCACAAGTTGAAATCCCGTTGTTGACACGGGAGGATCCGGCGGATGAGCATGACCTGGACTATGTTGAAAAGCTTGAGCTTCTTGCCTGCCATATTCCGGATACATTTCTGGAGTCCGTCCAGCTCCACCGGTGAACCCCAGGACAGGCCCTTCTCTTTCCAGGAGGTGAGCCACATGGGGATTCCGGATCAAAACTCGGGGGCAGCCACCCAGTTGGTATCGCACGGCTCGGTAATGTAGAACCACGCCGATTGCCACCCCTTTATGGTCTCCACGAAGGAGCCTTCAAGCCATATAACATTGGGCATCTTGCCCACCATGGCTCCGCCGCATTCTGCTTGTTGGCCTCCCACCACCTTCGGCTTGATATTGAAGGTCTTCAACCACAGGCCGAAGGGGGGGGCGGATGCGGAGGAAAGCCTCACACACGACGATGAACGCCGATATGTTGAGGATGAAGTTCGGGGCCAGATCATGAAAGTCCAGCCCGTAGTAGAACATGAGACCGCGAACGATTGGATGGAGGGGAAACCCCAGTCCGCGGAGGAAGTGGTGGAGGAAAACTACCCTCTCGTGAGGTTCAGGGGTAGGAACGATCTGCCCCGCAGCGGGCAGCCGATGCGCGATATTCGCAGCTAAGTATCCGGCTCCGCGCATCTTCTTGATGTGTCCCTCCGTAACGGAGGAAGCCATCCACTTGCCTCCCACTCCGGACATGTTTGGAGAAGGTTGAGGAGAAGGATGTGGACTTGGCGTTGGAGCTCAAGTGCGCAAGAATGGATGACCAAGGAGGAAGAAGGCGTGGGTAGAAAAAGGTTAAACCTTATCCCTTTATAAGGGCGGCCGAAACTATGCGCCCCCCTAGCCTGGTAAAACTCGCTTATCCCCCAAGCGCCGTAATCGATGGCGTAGTTGGGTTACCCACGCCCGTTGAGGGAGTCCTGGATTAGGGGGTGTCCGGATGGCCGGAATATACCTTTAGCCGGACTCCTGGACTATGAAGATACAAGATTGAAGACTTCGTCCCGTGTCCGGAAGGGACTTTCCTTGGTGTGGAAGGCAAGCTTGGCGATACGGATATGTAGATCTCCTACCATTGTAACCGACTTTGCGTAACCCTAACCCTCTCCGGTGTCTATATAAACCGGAGGGTTTTAGTCCGTAGGACAACATACAGAACAACCATCATACCATAGGCTAGCTTCTAGGGTTTAGCCTCTCCGATTTCGTGGTAGATCTACTCTTGTACTACCCATATCATCAATATTAATCAAGCAGGACGTAGGGTTTTACCGCCATCAAGAGGGCCCAAACCTGGGTAAAACTTCGTGTCCCTTGCCTCCTATTACCATCCAGCCTAGACGCACAGTTCGGGGCCCCCTACCCGAGATCCGCCGGTTTTGACACCGACATTGGTGCTTTCATTGAGAGTTCCTTTGTGTCGTCGCCGTTAGGCTTGATGGATCCCAAGATCATCAATAGCGATGCAGTCCAGGGTGAGACCTTCCTCCCCGGACAGATCTTTGTCTTCGGCGGCTTCGCACTGCGAGCCAATTCACTTGGCCATCTGGAGCAGATCGAAAGCTATGCCCCTGGCCGTCAGGTCAGATTTGGAAGTTTAAACTACACGGCTGACACCCGTGGGGACTTGATCTTCGATGGATTCGAGCCACTGCCAAACGTGCCGCACTATCACGACGAGCATGATCTAGCTCTGCCGCCGAACAGTGCCCTGGAGGCCGCACCCGCATCGGCTTCGACCCTTAATTCGGAGCCAACTGCGCCGATCGAGGATGGGTGGTTGGACGCCGCCTCGGGGGCTCGATCCCAACGGCGATTGAGCCGAACACCAGCCCCGCACTCCGCGAGACTCATGACTCGAAGGAGCCGGACTCCTCTCCGGGCTCCGAACCCTCCGCGCCCCTGCCGATCGAATCCGATTGGGCGCCGATCATGGAGTTTACTGCCGCAGACATCTTTCAACACTTGCCTTTCGGCAATATTCTGAAGACACTAAAGTCTCTCTCTTTATCAGGAGAGCCCTGGCCGGACTACGGTCAGCAAGGTTGGGATACGGACGATGAAGAAAATCAAAACCCACCCACCACCCACTTTGTAGCCACTGTCGACGATTTAACCGACATGCTCGACTTTGACTCCGAAGACATCAACGGTATGGACACCGATGTAGGAGACGATGAAGAACCAGCGCCTATTGGGCCCTGGAAAGCCACCTCGTCATATGACATATACATGGTGGACACCCCAGAAGAAGGAAATGGCGATGTAACAGCGGAGGATGACCCCTCCAAGAAACAGCCCAAGCGCTGGCGTCAGCAGCGCCGCTCAAAATCCCGCCAAAACAAATATGGTGATTCCAGCACGGGAGATAATAATACTCCGGAGAGTGCCGAAGAAAACCCCCTCCAGCAAGATTCAGCACAGGAGGATGGAGAAGCCAGCCCTCATGAGAGAGCGGTAGACAGAGAGGTCGAGGACGATAATTATATACCTCCCTCCGAAGATGAGGCAAGCCTCGACAACGGCGAATTCGTCATGCCAAAGGATCCCGTCGAGCAAGAGCGTTTTCAACGCAGGCTTATGGCCATGGCAAGAAGCCTCAAGAAAAAACAGCAACAGCTTAGAACTGATCAAGATTTGCTAGTCGACAGATGGACTGAAGCCCTTGCGGCCGAAGAGCATAAACTCGAATGCCCCTCCAAGAGCTACCCAAAGCGCAGGTTGCTACCCCGATTAGAGGAGGAAGCACTTAAACCTAAATTACCAGCACTTGATACGGCCGACCGGCCACCTCGTGGCCACGACAGAGAGGCCTCTCGGCCCTCCACTCAAACCGCACCCCGTACCAAGGCATGGGAAAATGCGCCTGACCTTCGAGATATGTTGGAGGACAAGGCAAGGCAAACAAGATCGATCTACGGATCGCGTGGGCGCCCCACGACTCGAGACGGTAACCGTCACGCTGGACAAAAATCCGGTAGGGCCGAACACAGTAGACAAAGCTCATTGGAGCTACGTCGTGATATAGCCCAGTACAGAGGCGCGGCACACCCACTATGCTTCACAGACGAAGTAATGGATCATCAAATCCACGAGGGTTTCAAAACCGTAAACATCGAATCATATGATGGCACAACAGATCCTATGGTATGGATCGAAGATTATCTCCTTCATATCCACATGGCCCGCGGCGATGATCTCCACGCCATCAAATACCTCCCACTCAAACTTAAAGGACCAGCTTGACATTGGCTTAACAGCTTGCCAGCAGGATCAATCAGTTGTTGGGAGGACCTGGAAGCCGCATTCCTCGACAATTTCCAGGGCACTTATGTGCGACCACCAGACGCCGATGACCTAAGCCACGTAATTCAGCAGCCAGAGGAATCGGCCAGGCAATTCTGGACACGGTTCCTAACAAAGAAAAATCAAATAGTCGACTGTCCGGACGCAGAGGCCCTAGCAGTCTTCAAGCACAATATCCGTGACGAGTGGCTTGCCCGGCACCTTGGACAGGAAAAGCCGAAATCTATGGCAGCACTCAGGACACTCATGGCCCGCTTTTGCGCGGGAGAAGACAGCTGGCTTGCTAGTAGAAACAATATGACCAAGAACCCTGGTAATTCGGATACCAGGGACAGTAGTGGCAGGTCGCGTCGCAACAAGCAGAAGCGCCGCATTAACGGCGACAATGCTGAGGATATGGCAGTTAATGCCGGATTCAGAGGCTATAAATCTGGTCAGCGGAAAAATCCATTCAAAAGAAATCCTAGGGGCCTGTCCAGTCTGGACCGAATACTCGACCGCTTGTGCCAGATACATGGCACCCCCGAAAAGCCGGCCAATCACACCAACAGGGATTGTTGGGTGTTCAAGCAGGCAGGCAAGTTAAATGCCGAAAATAAAGACAAGGGGCTGCATAGCGATGACGACGAAGAGCCCCGGCCGCCGAACAACAATGGACAGAAGGGTTTTCCCCCACAAGTGCGGACGATGAACATGATATACGCAACCCACATCCCCAAGAGGGAGCGGAAGCGCGCGTTAAGGGATGTATACGCGGTAGAACCAGTCGCCCCAAAGTTCAACCCATGGTCCTCCTGCCAGATCACCTTTGATCGAAGGGACCATCCCACTAGCACCCGTCATGGCGGATTCGCCGCATTGGTTCTAGACCCAATTATTGACAGATTTAATCTCACTAGAGTCCTTATGGACGGCGGCAGCAGCCTGAATCTGCTTTACCAGGATACAGTGCGGAAAATGGGCATAGATCCCTCGAGGATTAATCCCATTAAAACGACCTTTAAAGGCGTAATACCAGGTGTAGAGGCCAACTGTACAGGCTCAGTCACACTTGAAGTGGTCTTCGGATCTCCGGATAATTTCCGAAGCGAGGAGTTAATCTTCGACATAGTCCCATTCCACAGTGGCTATCACGCATTGCTCGGGCGAACCGCATTCGCCAAGTTCAATGCGGTACCGCACTACGCATACCTTAAGCTCAAGATGCCAGGCCCTCGAGGAGTAATTACGGTCAATGGAAACATCGAACGCTCCCTCCGAACGGAGGAGCACACGGCGGCCCTTGCAGCAGAAGTACAAAGCAGCCTCTCCAGGCAGTTTTCCAGTCCGGCCATTAAACGTCCAGACACCGTCAAGCGCGCCCGGAGTAACCTACAACAAGACCGCCTGGCACGTTTCGAGCAGGCATAGCAATGCGGCCCCAACCCCAGCCCTCGCAAAAATGTGACACCAGTACTTTGCGTACATAAATACGCTCTAGAAATACCATGGGTACAGGGGGAGGGGCACCATCATGGCATGCCCAAAACACGGCTTAAACCACACCAGGGGCTGCCGATTTTTTAATTTTCTCTTACTTTCAGGACTCCATTCTTCGGAAGGCCTGTTCGGCAGTTCAATTGCCGCACAAACGATGCAAGAACTAGGGAAGCAGACAAGCCATGCCGCATTACGGAACTCCCAGGTGGTCTCTATCACGAGCAGTATACCTGTTTCGCATACCATTCCGCAGCCTGCCCCTGGAACGGACATGTTAAATAGTCCAACATTTTGCTTATCGCATTATTTGTATCGTTCTGCTTTGATCGCAACCCTTTTTAATAAACAATGCATAGCTTTTGTCTATTTTCGCATTACTCTTTTTTTACAAATATATGTTCCTTAACGACATGTTGCACCCGTACACTTTGGTATGGCCAAAATATGCCAGGGGCTTTAGTACCCCTCAATATGGTGTGAGAAGTCTGAACACTTTAACAAGTGCTGCACCCCGAACTTATAGCATTATATGCATCGGCTCCGAATCATGTCTTGGGTCAATAGTTGGGTTTGCCCGGCTCCTATGTTTTGGTGCCTTACGTTCCGCTATGTCGGCTAAGGTAGCACTAGGAGAACTACTGCGATTGTGCCCCAGTTGAGCTGGGTCGAGCACCTCAGTAGAGAAAGCTAAAACTAACTATCATGATGAAGCGAGAGCTGGTCGCTGTTCGAGAGGTTTTTCGAGTCCCTAAAGACTTATGTCGCTTAGAGCGAGGAGTCGGCTCTGTCCGGCCAAGGCGTGGATAGCGCCCCGAACTCGGTCTTTCGAATACCAGGGGCTTCGCCGAAATTTAAAATTAT